>NW_009729101.1:8696-22251 GCF_000703405.1 Apaloderma vittatum | reverse complement strand
AAAAAGTCCAAGACAGACCTGGATAGCCAAATAGGCCATGTTTCAGTGATGCAGGATAACAGAAAATAAAGGCCCATTGTACTGCTGGTTTTAAACACTAGGGCTTTTTTTTTTTAAAAGTGATTAAAGTATTTCTGTGAAGTTCATAGCATGTGAAATAAAAGCATTTTTTTAAGAAACTTCAAAAAATCAGAAACGGGAAGATTAACTTACCCATGTTTCAGGTGAATTTTTTTAACTTCTGCTGACCTGGGCTTCGTGCTTGCGTTGTGGTAAGGAGGGGTTCTCGCAGAGGTTCTTTTCCACATGCTGCCTTCATCCCCTTCCTCTGCAAGAGTGCTTTATTTTCCTGGATTACTTTAATCCTTTTTGCAGACTTACTGCCCTGAAAGTAACTCTGGGGCATCTCCATTCTCATGTGTTTACTCTGCTGTGCTGGGACATTAATATTTAAGACTCTTAAAAAGCATTTACGCCCGACTGCCCCTCTGCCTTTGGCAGCTGCTGCGTCAGCAGCTCGGGGCTGAGGTGCGAGCCCAAAGGGCTGGGCGCTGCCACACCATGATCTCTGAGGAGAGTACTCTCTTACCTTCGAATAAACAGTGCTTTGCCTTTTTTTTTTTTTATCACCGAGGCACGGTATAGTTTGTGAATTGCCTGTTACGCGGTTTTTCAGCAGATTCCTGAACAGCAGCATTCATCTAAACCCGCCAGACTTAAGACTTTATTTCTCCCCTCTGCTAAGTTGTTCAGCTTTAAAACTCATATCTGAATATTCCTCTACACCTCTTTTTTTACTTTGTGGGCATTCTCTCAAAACACAGCGCATTTGGCTCCCATTACCTTATTCTGGGCATTTTTTTTTTTTTCATGTGGTTTTAAATATGATCTCTCCAGCGCTTTCTGTTCTTAACTGCTAAATGGTGGGAAAAACGTGTTCTGAACATCAGTCTCTGCTCTTTCATCTGCAAAATGTCACTGTGACCTAGAGAGCTGGCAATGTGATTAAAGAAGGTGTCAAATATTAGGGTAACAGCAGCTATACGGGTATTTAAAAAGGACAGATAGTTAAGCCAGGTGATTTTCTAGTAACTCAATTGCCATGGAGCTTTGAGAAGTGACTTACTGCATTTTAGTGAATTTCTCTTAATCAGATAAGCCGTGTTAATTACACAGATACAGACAAATACAAGATAAAACACCCTCGGAGTGAAAGTGGTAATTTGCTAAAATTTAAAGGCAAGTTTATTTATTTTCTTTGATTTAGGGAATTGTGGCTCTCATTGCTCCTAGTAACACCCCCTATTAATAACATGATAAAACTGACTTTGTGTTTGGAAATATCCCAAGACTGTTGTTATGCAGCTTCACGTGCACCAAAATCTTGCATAAGAGTGGGTATCACAGAGCATTTGAGCTATGTTCTTGGCCTTTACAGTGATATTTTGTGCTTGGATTTTGATGCTACTCTGTAGGAATCTTTTCCAACAGCAGAAGTGCAGCTTATTAACTCTCGATGAATAGGAGGATGCACAGATCTCTGATGGCTAGCAGTTCATTGACTAAAGATAGTTCTCAAAATTGATCTTTTTTTTCAACAAGGGGGGAGATAGCAGTCTGCTAGCAACTTCCCATTTCTAACTGATAAAATGTGATACAACCTGGTTGCTGATGCTTTGAGCCTGAAAAAAGTACCAGTTTGAAAGTGGTAGGACACAGAAAAGTAAAAAGAGGTATCAAAGGGTGCTTTTTTGTATGCATCAAAAAAAAAAAAAAAAAGGTTTGACTTTGGGATTAAAAAGTGCATATATTCTAGTGCAGTGAACTACTTGTATAATTTTGATCAACATATTGTAATGAAGTATTCACAGAACAGGCAAATCAATAGATGCACATGTCAGAAATGAGGTTGTTCATCACCCTTAGCAAAGCAAAGATTTGGTTTCCTGTGAATGAATCTATTCAGTGCTGGAGACCGTGGACACGGGGCCTGAATACAGATGTGTAAAAACAAAAATTAACTCTATTTAATATGAGTTGTGGGATAGTGTTGAAAGTGATACATAGATGAGAATTGAGGGCAAAAATGTGTATCTTATGCAAAGCAATCTAGGGAGGATGCACAGGAAAGTTTTACTGATTTTTGTTTGGGGTTTGTTTTTTTTTTGAATAAGCATTTGTTTCCTTTTGCTTTAACCAGTAAAAAAATAAATTGAAAAGAAACCCCTGAAAAGTAAATAACATCCTTTTCACAGAAAGCTGTGTAACAGTGTAGACCTGTATTTGTACCACACATTTAGACCAGTCCTGCAATATCTTAAGACTGCAAACATTTTAAGTAATAGAGCAGCAAATTATTTGAAGACAAGATATGCACTTAGTGTCCTGAAACAGCAGTAAACCCACAGTTAATCGGAAGTTTCATGATACTGAGTGCAAATAGCAACAAATAGCTGAAGAAAATTGCATGGTAGATGTATGATTATTTCCTAACTCAGATATACTGAGAAGAACGCGAGTTATGGCGGTGAATCGCTTCTCCTTTTATTCTAGGCAGTTGAAGAAGAAGCTCATTGGATATGAATTTCTTAAGTCAAAAGTAACCATAACATTTGGCAAAGAACTTGCTCAAGTGAACTATCTGATGTTTGTAGAGCAGCAGCAAGGCATATGAAATGCCATCAGTAATGAAAGGATCAGGGAAGCTTAGATGGCCAGCTAGGACCATCTGAAAGATGGGAAGAAAGAGTCCTGTGAAGGATGCCAAAATGGGAGTGAGGAGAGGGAGCTTACTGCAGAGCTTCACTGCCATCCATGGTGAGTGCCTCAAATACCCTCGCACCCAACAAAACAAACAAAAAAAAATTAAACCAAAAAATTCAACCTTGTCCCAAGTGGATTCAAGTTTCAGATTCAGTGAGTCACAGTACTACCTTGGGCATGATAATCTTCACTTGGGGTAGAGGGGTCAGCTATCCCTTTTTGCTGATCCGAGCTTTGTTATTGGTCATAACATGAGGAATGGGGCCGTAAAATTAGCAGAAGTTGGCACACTGTACTGTTTGTAGTTCACTTTTCTTTGCTCTTTCTGCTTTGAAACCTCCACTTAGCTGTCAGTTAATGAAATAGTTCCTCTTTAATTTAGAGTTAGCATAACATTACTACAGAACCAGAATAGAACTTTTCAAACAGATCTCATTATTATCTAAGCTTGCTATTAAAAAAAAAAAAGTCAAAAAAATATCTCTAATGTGCTGAATAATTGCTAGAAAATATTTACAGTTTAAAATAATCTTTAAAGAGGCTTGGGGTCAATTCCTTCAGTGACATTGAGAGGCCACAGATTGTGTGTCTCTTTCTTTATGCATCTACAAGATGGCACGACAATAATCTCACAGGAGTACTTAGAAGCTTCGTCTAATGTCAATGGATGCTTCTACATCCTTTCAGAGATTTCAGAAATGTTAAGTGCATTATGGGGGAGGAAGCAGCTTCCCCAGTATTAACAACCAACTACCTTCCTTTGTTATACTAATTTTAGCCCCAGCATTACTTTGGCACAAAATGAAAAATATTACTTTGGTTTATTAGTTCTGACTTTTTTTTTCCCCCATGGGGAAGGGCACATGGGGTGAAACTCCAGAGAATTTGGAGGAAATGCAGTGATTAGTTAATTTGTTTTAGTTTAAGGTTGCTTTCAAGGTTCCTTTTCACTGCTTATTAAGTGCCGTTAATTCATTATGTAGACTAAAAGACCGCAAAATATTTTTCGTTTCCCACTGGCTTGATTCCAGTGAGATTTGAGAAGTTAATACGTACTAACCAGTGCAGTCTCTGGTTTGGGTTCAGATGTCAGTCTCTAGTTTGGGTTTAGGTGTCAGTAGCAGCATTTTTGGGATTTTACTGCTTGAAAAGAGTTCTTACACTGGCAGTTTCTGCGTTATTCTCCTTTTGAAGGAGCTAAGGAGCGAGGAGAATATTTTCATTTGGCTCCTATTGTAATTCTGCTCTTGTCTTGTTGCTTCTAATTTTAATGGAATTTAAAGACATTGGTGCTGTTAATAGCTTTTGTTCTTTAAAATCAGTCCAGTTATAATAAAGGATAATTTCTGAAAGGTTGAACACTCAAAAGATAAACTTTTTTGGGAAAATGTGGCTGAGTTGTGACCAGCAAGGTATACTTTTGAAAATACGGTTGGCAGAGACGTAAATCCTTGGATCAAATAGAAAGACGAGATTAATTTTGCGCGATCATTTGTGCAATGGAATTCCCAAAAGGTTTAAATTTCAGTAACTCAAGAAACAAATTGCATGCTCACAGTCCAAGTCTTCAAAGGAGCATAGAGGTTTGGTGGAGTGATCAAGAACCTCTACCCACAAATATAGTGTAGTACTTAATGTCTTAATCACTCCCCAAAATACTTCCTTTTC
The DNA here is from genome assembly GCF_000703405.1 of Apaloderma vittatum. Lineage (NCBI taxonomy): Eukaryota > Metazoa > Chordata > Aves > Trogoniformes > Trogonidae > Apaloderma > Apaloderma vittatum. The sequence continues at coordinate 17,820 of NW_009729101.1, read as the reverse complement.
AGTTCCTTTCCATTTTATCAATGTCAGTAATTTCACATGCAATATTTCTCTCCTATCTCAAATGTTTTAGTCTTTCAGTTTTCAAGGGAGCCGTTGACTAGTCTCATTTAGATTTTCATCTCTCTCTCCCCCCATCTGTAACAGGACTATTGTTTCTTCGTATTTTTTTAATTTGTGTATAGAAGTTCGTTGTTTACATCAGTATTGAGATACTGATTTCCTTCTTTGAGAAGTGTAATTTTTCTCAAGTGACCTAGATGCTGCTGTTTTGCAACAGCTACCTAGGTTTTCTGTTTGTTTTTAAAGGCACAAAGATGTTTGTAAGAATTCAGTAGCAGTCCTTATCGCCCACGTGCCGTGAGTGAGCCAACTGAGAGTGCACATCTCTGCGCGTGCATATATATTCAAGCAACTCCCATAGAATGAACTTTGCTTGAGTCTTCTTCCATCAGTTTTCATTAAAAGAGAATGAATTTCAGAAAAGAGCAGAAAACTACAGCTAGAGATGGGATGTGTTTCTGAGCAGGATATTTATAGCACTGGGATATACTCCCTATTACAGAAATTCTCATATGTTGCTGCATTTCTCAGTTACTGCCTTTGTGCTAGTATTTTTATTAGCAAAAACTTAAAGCTGCACTAGAATCTAGACTGTTCAATATTGTAATTTCATGCAAGCTTGTTCTTTTTTAGTACTCGTAGTGATTTCTGTTGAAAGAAATAGGTAAATGCCTATAGAGGTGCTCATCTCTCTCTCATATCGTTGATTTTTTTGCTTGTATAGCAGCATCGAAGTGTTTTGGCAAAGCAATATTGAAGAAGAATTTGTGAAGCCGTGTGAATTATAGTTCAAGTGCAATTAACTTGTCATCTTCACCTGCATAAAGATATTTGATAATGTGGTTTAAATAGGGTTGTAGTTTGATACACTGGGATGCACTGAATTTTCGAAACTTTGGTAGTGGCATTTAGATTGCTGAGAGCACGTAGGTACTGGTTTTGCTTCACTCTTTACAGATCTAATGTCTCTACCCAAAGCCGTAGACCAGAGCTGGTAGCTCAGATTTGTATAGAAAGAGAAGAAAGATAAATGCCTAGCATGGGTGTTTAAGTCACTTGGTTGGAAACCTTCAGGCAACGGTCCCTTTCTACTTTTTGAGACAGTGTTCTTATGAAGTTTGGGGACTAGTTTTTTTGTTTAATTGGGGGTGTTGTGTGTGTGTGTGTGGAATTGTTTGTTTTGGGTTGTTTTTTGTTTTGATGCTTTGTTTTTTCTTTTTCATATCATATATCATATCATATCATATAATGGCCTAAGCTGGAAGGGACCTTAGAGATCATTTTAATCCAGCCTCCCTGTCACCAGGGACGCCACCTCTCGACTAGATCAGGCAACACATGGGGACCGAATGGACCTTTTAGTTTTCAAGAGAAAAGCCTAAAAATTACATTCTATGAAAACATGGCTGATGCTGATACCTGCTTTTCACACTCCTTTTACATCCAGTAGTTCAGCTATCGGATCAGTTACTGAATCTGCTGTTAACAGTTGTCTGGATTTTCTTGGTATAATTAGAGGCATAACCTGTATTTATTTCTCTTCTCTGGTCCTGGAGATTCAGCACAGAATGGTGCCTACCTGGGGAGTAAGTTGCTATTTGTAGTGGTTTAAGGATCATTGTCAAACGATTATAGGATCCTCTAAAGGACAGGAGAAGACACTCTTCTGTCCCCAAACACTGGAGATGTTTCAATGAGGGTTTTTCTCTGGAAAGCTGAACAAACTGTGAACAAAATGTTAGACTTGTAGTATGTTTCAGCTACATGGAAGTTAATTAGAGCAAGGACAGTTGTGCAACGCAATGGATGTTCGAGTGGGTGCTTCATGATCTATCACAATTTAAAAACTGACACCTTGGCCTTAGTCCCAACTGTGTTAAAAGGTACTGAGTGCTTCTATCCATGAAAACTGAAGAAATTGATCTTGCTAGCTTGGAAATTCTATTATGTAGTAGCCTCTATCCAAGTAATTTGTACTAAATTACTCTAGGATGGATCGCGTAACGAAATCTTGAAATAAGATTCATAATAACTGTAATACTGTGCAAAACCTGAATACATGTTGTAATGAACCACTTGAAAATATATCTGATCTGCAAGACAGAGATCAGATTAGTTTGTCATGAATTTGATTTTGTCAGTCTCATATCAGTGCTTTTGGCTTCATATCATGTCCTTGTCGAAACGTTGGGATTATTCAGAACGTAGTCAGAAAGGCTGAAGAAGATAAGCTAGAAGAATGTCATTCAAAAAAACCAAACAAAAGATTGCCATCTAGTTTTCAAGTTACTCCAAGATTGGCAATATCCATTTTGTCACTTACACTACATCAAGTTTTCTCCATTTGAAAACTCTCTCAATCATTTAATAAAGCCCATCTCATCTGTGTAAGTACAACCTAATGCTGTCCTTGAGGCTAACCAATTAAAGTGGAGATTCTGAATATATTAACATTAATGAGAAAACTGCTGACTTTAATAGTAAGGAATTATGTTATGTGTCATGGATTTTAGGTCTTTATTAAGCGAATGATACTTTTTAAGCAAAAGTTTTATGAAATGACCCTTGTATATGCCGTTGTTTCAGGAGAATGTAATATGTTAATAAATCGGTTATGAGAAAGTCAGTTGTTAAGAAATCACTGCCCTACTAATATCTTCAACGTGGGACCTTTAGCACTGGGTAGGGAAGAGATCATAAGAATTGGGACCGTAAAAGATGAGAAAGTGAGTGTAGCAGTCCATAGACCTAGAATTTATAGAGGGTTCTGGTTCTCCTTTGAGGCAGAGTTGTGGAACAAGAGTCCCAATAATTAGGGTATAAAAGTATGGACTTGAAGTCCTGGAGATAAATAGGTTTAAATAATGATACATCTGTTTGGTTTTGCCTATCTTTTGACACGATTATAACTTTTTAGCATGTACTTCTCATGTCTGTAAGAGGGCAATCTCTGTTTATTTTGTATTGATCTTGTGCATTTTTACAGTTAAACACCCCCTCAGAAGCATGACTTCAAAGAGTTATGAAACCATTTGTAGCGTCATAGTTCGGAGCTCCTGGGGAAAGGGTGATTATTTCTTTCATCTTACATTTGTAATAAATTGAAGCAAGCCTGTTGAGCTCCTGGAGAGAGGGCTGCAGGAGAGAAAGCATCTCTTGTGCACTGTGAAGCCTGTACAGAAGCAAAGACGGGTTGTGGGGAGATAAAAGCACATTTCTCTTCGCTCTTTCTGGTTGTTCCCTGGTACCTACCCAGAAATTTTCGCATTGCTTTTGTCTGAGCAGACGTCTGGGTTTTCCAGTTCCTCTTAATCACTTTTTGAACATCAGCAATCAGCTTTGGAACTTCATTGAAGTTTAATGTACATTGAGGGAAGCGCGGAGAGTAGTCGTAGGGGATCTTTGGAGCATGTGTGCACAACGCTGTGTCTAATGCACTTTTAAAATTTGGCCAGATACATTTTAGTAGAGTAGTTAAATGGTACCGTTTTTAAACTGGTCTAAGTGAAACTAAACTAAATGACTTATAAAATTGTTGTGCTTTATTTGTAGATTACCTTTAGAATACCTGATGAGGCTTTTCTCTTATTGGCACTTCTATGTGATTGTGAAAATGCAATGAATAAAATAAATGTAGCCTTAAAAATGTCAGAAAGTCAGCAAGAGTTTGCTATCGTTTGGAAATATGGAAATTTCAAGTAGATGCCTCTTCTTGAATAAGAAAATGCTATGGGAGATTTGGAATAATGTGCCAGTAATTAAATCAATAGCTTCTCTAGATTGTTTATGGAGCAATCGGCTCTTCCAGTGCAGAAAGAATGATGCCAGCGTAGAAGTAACCGCATTCAGTGCCAGGACATAGCTTTCCTTTTAATATACCCATCCAAGCAAGGACTGTGTGTAAGATCTTGGAGAATTATTCATGCTGCAAGTCCAAAAGCTCAAGAGTCCAGTTGCTCTTCTACTGGAACTCGTTTTTTTTTGTTTTGTTTTTTAAAAGAGCTGTTCATGGCGGACCCCATTGCTGAGCCTCAGTGTGTTGCTGTTAAAACACCAACAAAGCTCCGCATGCTCCCCATTGTCCATCTAAAAGCAGTGGGACAGACAACAGCTAACAGGACGTCAAACACAGACCCTCTTGTCTACAAGTGAGCAAGATGTTTGCCATCTGTCTTCTGGAAGCAGATGAAAGTGCCTGAGTTCTTTGAGAGAGAAAAATGTATAAAGCCTTTCTCCTGGCTCTGAGCATCTGACATCTGTAAGTTCTTGTACAGCAGGGGAAAAATTAGGCTGACACAACCAAAATCCTTCACCATGTCTCGCTAGACACTGGTGCTTGTGGTTCTGAGGAAGAGGGAACCTCCTCTCATACTATGTTATGATTATTCTGTCATAGTGAACAGAAGAGGATCAGTTTTTCTTGCAAAATAGAACACATTTGGGAAAGTAGAGTGTATTCCTGGTTTTTCAAATTACTCCTTTTGTTTGTGTGTTCCGTGGGTAATGTAGTCCACCAATATATCAGCGTAAAGCATACAGCTATTAACACATAATAATTGTTTACAAATAAATATGCCAAGAAACGCAGTATTTTTAAAATGCAATTATCTTTTATGCTTTAAAAGCCAAATCTAGAGAACTGATTTTGTGAAACAAGTCAATTTTGTATTTCTCCATTTTTTTTAAGATTGTGCTGTTAGCAACTTGGGGGAGGATTTATTGGTGTTTGCAGCATTTTTAAACACTTTTTTTTTAGTGTTCTGCTTTAATAGTGAAATTTATTTTTGTGATATTTCTTGATGTTGATACTTCTTGCTGTAAAACAAAAGTTAGGGGTAACCTTGCTGAAGGAGTTGTTTCTGCCGTCAGGTGTCTCGGTGATAGCACCTTGTCACATGTTACTCATCTTTGTTTTATTTTTTTGGTATCAAAAAGAGTAGATTATTTTTAGGAAATGGAGTAAAAGGCCACTTAACTGAACTTTTTAGGAAACTTATGTGAAATGGATGAGTTTCATATAGATTTTCTGGTTCCTGTCTTCTGTTTGATGTTGATATTTATAGCAAAGCACTACTGTCTGCTTATCCTCTAGAGCTTCTGGGAATACTTCTCTAGCTTTGACAGATAAACTGGGTGAGAAATGCTTTACCTGTGGTCTGAAAGACTTGTTGTGGGGAGATAAACACTTGTCACAATGGTACCACTGGGTTTATACTGGTTGAGAGAGGGGTGGGGGGGAAGAAAAGGTGCACGTGGGATTCTCCAGCAAGGTATTCTGTGGCAGGGAGGAGATGAGAGCGGTAGAAGACCAGTTCTTGACCAGTTTTTCCCCGCTCTGCGTGTATGAAAAATGACAAGAATTGACCTCGTACTCCTGCAGAGTTGCCCAAAAAAATGCCTGCCACTTGATTCTGGCTTAAGAATGTTTTGTGGTTTGGTTTTGTTTTTTTAATGTTTATTTTCAAGGTAAGGCTTTCCAGTGACTGAATACTCCATTTGTGCTTCTGTGCAATTGTAAACCTCAAGTACAGGGTAAAAACCTCAGCTGACAAAGCTGGTGAGTTTTCGTGAAGCCCGTAGTGCTGGTTTTGAGTATCTCGAGAGATTTTTTTTTTCCTGCAAGTTTTTATAACACTAAATCCTGTCATAGTTTTCATTCCTATGGGCTATTCCAGTATCACTTATAAACTTAAAGGATACACGTATTTTCATAAGTGTGAAGGAAACTACTTGCTTCCCAAACATGAAGAAAGGCTGCATGTAAGTGCAGGTTCGGGTCTGCACTGAGTTTTGTTCGCTGATGTATCAGTGTCTTTTTCTTATGATTTTTACTGTTTCAGAGGAGAACGGGTTGTGACAAGTTTTTTTAAAAGTCTATCTGGGGGGATTTTTTTAGTTAAAGAGAGTGGATGGGTGCAAGCTGGGGGTTTTAGGGACGCTTTGTTGGAAGAATTATTTGTGAAATGAAAAAGAGATGCACAAAAAAAAAGATTCAGCCAAGGCAATTTTTATAGCCCGTATTATTCAAAGGGACTGCCTGGCAGAGAACCCCGAATACCTCTTGAGGAACACCCAATTTTTGAGAGGAAATAATGAGGCCAGTTCCACCAGTGGTTTGATTCATGCCCTTCCTAAGTACCACCTCTCCTAGCTTGTCTGGGACAGCTCTAAATTTAGAAAACATCTCAAAACACGACATTTCTGAAGGAGCCCACAGGCATTTCGAGATGTCTGTGTGGAAGGTGTTGGAGCAGTCAGGGAGGACGGCAGCTGTTTGTGCTGGAAGGCTGCCACTCCGCTTCCTTGATTCGGCTTCCTCCACTGCATGAGACAGAGAAGATAGCAAACAGCCTCAGCGTTAGCGTTAAAAAGTAATTATCGAGGTGATGATCTCACTTTCTGATCCTGCCATCCTTACACTCACCAGGCCAGATGCCCGACAAAAGCCACAGTCGTCAAATCCAGCAGTTTCATTGCAGCCGTTGCTGGTTTGCAGTTCCTTTTGTGAAATCACACGCAGGTTTGTAGTTCCTGCCTGGGTTTGCTTTTTGGACAAAGCTGAAGAAAACTCCTAGGAGTCAAGCGGAGAAACATTCTTCACATAGGTGTGTCTTCCTAAGCGATGAGTAATGGAATGGTTTGGTTTGGCCTGTTTGCTAATGCCTCTAGTAGATCTATTTTGTCCTTTCAAAGCCAGTGGCTTTGTAGGAAGGACTCCCTCTTCTGCACAGGGCTCCCTGGACGATAATGGGATTTTCTGACTTTCGGCTTCATTATGAGCTTGTAACAGGCTGGTTTGCAACTCGGTTTCTTCCAGCAGCTTTGTGTCAAACATTGTCAGGAAAAAAAAAATCATATTTTACGGGAAAACCTGCCCTAGCATCCGTGATCAAAAACCAGTTTGCTTGCTCCTAGTATTTTATTTGTCTCTTGGAATACTGTGAGCAGAGATCACAGATGTGTCTAGCCACAACTTTGCTTTTCTGATCACAAATTTAACGGTGCTGCTTACGGCAGTCTCGTATCACCCTTTTGCCCCAAGACCAACTGAGGAATTTGCAGTTAGCCTTGTGGTATTTGGGTTGTTTTTTTAAATAGCAAAATTTTATGGGACATTTAACCAACTGCTTTTCCAGCATCTGAGAGGCTGACGAAGTTGTTCGTATTAGAGTTTGAAAGAATTTAAAATGCATGTTGGTAATTGTATTTATTTCCCTATTAGCTCAGTCAGTTGAGCATAGCACTAACACCGCTAAGGTCGCGGGTTCGATTCCTGTTCAGTCCTCATGTGTTGCCTGATCTAGTCGAGAGGTGGCGTCCCTGGTGACAGGGAGGCTGGATTAAAATGATCTCTAAAGTCCCTTCCAGCTTAGGCTATTCTGTGATTTCCTATGACTTTTTCCTATTCAATAATGCTTTCCGTCATAAGTGGAAGTATGCCGATTAAGTATTTTCATACTAGTTGCTTTAAGCCTTTTCCTTATTTTGTTCTATTGATGGTTTTTTGGAATTGAAATTATCACACGCTTTTGGTAAATACCGTCCATTTTAAGGTAAGCAGTCAGTAAATTTTGGCTTTCATTAGTGTAGATTACTTCAATGTTAATATACGCTTCTCCATGAGGAAAAAAACACAGTTATGTTGTGATTTTAAACAAAATACTTGAATGGTGATCTCTAGAAATGCGACGCGCCAACAGCCTCGTGATGTGTGTGCCGAGTCTCTATTTAGGAGATCCTCTACTCAGTAAGTCATCTCAAATATGTTACTTAGTAATCTCTTGGATGAAGACAGGAATAAAACAAAAATGGGGTTCCAAATAAGGAGGTGTAATGGTCCCATTGCGGAGGAGAACGGAAGTGACTGGTCTAGTGCTGTGCCAGTCTGCTGCTGGAGGTATAGGAGAGGGAAATCCTAACTGTCTTGTCACTCACATCTGTTTTCCTCACTGACAAGGTGAACAGTTCGTGAGCTACATACAGTATCTTAAATGAATTTGTCAGTCATCTTGATGCTGACATTTGAAATACTGACTGATTTTCGTTTTTATTCAAAGCGAAGGTAAAGTTCTAATTGATTTTCAAGATAAGCTGGTACCAGGTGCTTTGGTTTTACTTTTTTTTTTGACATTTTCTCCCCCTTTTTTTATTCCTTAGTTCTACTTTGAGAGCAGAGAAAGAGAAGGGGCACTAGTGCAGGTTTTACCTGAAAGATCTGATCAGAATGGAAAAAAAATGGTGGGAATTTCTTCACATGTGGTTGGGAAAGGCAAATCTCAATACTACAAAATGAGATGCTTTTGAACAGTGTTGGACGTTAGATTAGTTTTTTGGCTGCAAAATGTTGGTAAAGAATAAAATCCTAAAATACTGTGCATCAAAAACTAAGGTAAGAATTTTCAAGAGTGTACTTGTGTTCGTGAGTGAGGAAAATATAGAAATTACCATACAGTCTGATGGAATCAGAGCAAGGAGGTTTCATTGACAGAAGGTAGTTTTTTCAATATTCAGTCCCTGGGTGAGGAGTCATCTTTACATTATGATTGTACTTTATTTTCTCTTGTTTTCCCACCAATAAAGATGAAGACATACCTTGAAATAATCTGACAGCCTAAATGACACGAAACAGAGCAGTGCAAATGTGAACTGAATGTTTTTATGGCATCTTGTAGTCAGCGTTCACCTTAAAGCTTTCTTGCCAACCTATTTGTGTGTAATATTTGTCTTCATATATATATAATCCCATCTACTCTGAGTGTCTGAAGTCTCAGTGAGAAAAGCTTCACATAAAGCTATAAAATGTCTCTCTATCAAGTACCACTGGGAATTCAAACATAAATCTTCTCAATTCTGCAGGGTCTCCCTCAGCAAAGCATATCTCCCCTTTATTTTTCTGAATTATTTCAGTATTCTTAAAATCATTTGCATTGTCTGTAATATGAAGATAGTAATGGACTTTTGTGGAGTTTTTTATGTGTATTTTTTCTGCAGGTTAAAGTGAGGGGAAAAAAACAAACGTGGAAACACTGACGGGATAGATTTTTCAACATGAATCGTGATTTTA
>NW_009729101.1:0-8570 GCF_000703405.1 Apaloderma vittatum | reverse complement strand
CCCTACACACAACAAAAGATATGCTGGAACATCTTAAAACTTGTGGAGTGTTAGTGACTTCTCTATTATATATTCATTGGGTTCTTATTCTTGGAGAAGCTATTTTAGAAAATGGTGTTTAATAGACTTGAAATATCTCATGCAGCAGAGTATCTCTTAGCTTAAGAAGCTATTCTGAATTTGTAACTGTATGGTATGGTGTGCTTTCCAAAAGAACATCAAAGCATTAAATATTCAGTTATGTATCTTGCTCTTCTGGCTTGCTTACTGTCTTTTCATGGTCTGTTGATGATTATATGTAAGTTTTTTAGATAGAGTATTAGAGATGCAGCTTTTTTTACCGACAGCTTTCTTGCTATTTTCCCCATGTGTTTATATGGTAAAAGATGTTCAGTAGGTCTAATTTTTTAATTAGTTGTTGTTTTTTTTTTACATTTTATTCTGTCCTTAAGCGTGATGCATACTGAGCTTGAGCCTCTGCTTTCTATCTAGATAGAATAAGTGTAATTGTTTAGTTTATATAACAAGAGTTCCTATTTTGGTGTCAATATCAAAGCAGAAAATAAATGGAATCTGCTATAGCTTATACAAACATGAAGCGATAGCGTCACTGCATCCTTGCATGTCTAGTACATTTATTTTCCAGCCAAATGAATTGAGGTAGTGTCGAGGGTTCGGGCAACGCTCTCTAAACTCTCTCCCTCCCCAAACGGGAAAGAAAAGAGAATGAAGCAGAGACACTTACGGGATGAAAAAGAAAATTAAACAGCTGTAATGAAACAATAAGCTGCTTGCTTTTTTTTTTTTTTTTTTTTTTTCCCCCCCCCAACCCTTTTTTTTGCCCCGCCCCAATCCCTTCAAGACTCTCAGAGAAAAGGTCTTATAGTCTCTTAACTGCACAAGCTGGAATTTAAACTATTTGGGCAATATATCAGAGCCAGCTCGGGCACCGCGTTGAGTGCCAATAAATCTGTCATGCTTTGTTGGCCACTTCATTCACAGTTAGTGTCTCATCATCGATCCCCAGACGGTTGCTGGCAAGGCGTGCGTATACGCTAGTGGTACGCTGTGCACAGATTTCCACAGTATAGGTTTATAGCATTTCATCAGGATCTGCAGTTACTCACTGGTCGCTGTAAATCAACTGTCGCACGGCTAATTTTCTCAGATATTTAATACCTTTTTCCATGATGGTCCACTCATTTGTGCAGAACACAAGTTCTTCCTTGTAGGGCAACCTGTTCTTTACAGCTGACAAGAGTCACTACCAGAGGCTGAACTTGTTGTTGTTTTTCTTTTTTCTTCCCTTAAAAGTTCCTTGTCAACGTGGAAATCTGAGTAGCAGCAATGCTCGTTGCTGGAGTTGGAGTGGTGGCAGTGCGGAAGAGAATTGAAAATAAATTCAATAATAGATACAGAAAATAGTTAGCGGTAATAGCGTGGACTAGCAGCCCAAAAAGTGAACCGTGTCCTGGGCTTCATCCAAAGGAGTGTGACCAGCAGGTCGAGGGAGGTGATTCTCCCCCTCTCCTCTGCTCTGGTGAGGCCCCACCTGGAGTGCCGTATCCAGTTCTGGAGCCCACCACACAAGAAGGACATGGGTCTGCTAGAGCAGGTCCAGAGGAGGCCATGAAGACAATGAGAGGACTGGAGCACCTCTGCTGTGAGGACAGGCTTAGGGAAAATGGCCTGAGACTGCAAGAGATTTAGATTAGATGTAACGAAGATATTCATCACCATGAGAGTGGTGAAGCCCTAGCACAGGTTGCCCAGGGAAGATGTGGATGCCCCATCCCTGGAAGTGTCCCAGGCCAGGTTGGACGGGGCTTGGAGCCACCTGGGCTGGTGGCAGAGAGGTGTCCCTGCCCACAGCAGGGGCAGGGAACGAGGTGATCTTCAACGTCCCATCCAACCTGAACCAGTCTGTGATTCTATGATAGTAGATAATAGATAATAATAACCATATCCAAAGTTCTTAGTCATCTAGTGGGATGAGCCTATCAGGTAAAGAAGTATCATTTCCCAAGGTAGACTATATACAGTTATATATAAATCCAGTGTTGAGCAATCCCCACTGAATTCGTCTGTTTAGCTCAAACCAGGACAGGTAGGTAGTCCAGAGTATCATTAGATGTGTCTTGGTTGCAAAAGGAAGATACACTTAGTCACCAAGGCTGCAAAACTGGGTGAGAGATGATTTGATAGCCTGGTAGCACGGTGGATGATGCCGAGGAAATAAGCCAAAATCCATAGCCCGTGCTTTTTTTAAGCACTCGTGTTTTGAGTAGATAATTGTAACACCTCTGTTGGCATCTGTACCTATCAGCTGTTTAATAGTGTTGCCTAGTTATTTCAAATAATTCGATATTTTGATATTCAACAATAGTGGATTGATTTATCACAGCTGGGAACGAAGCTTAGTTTTGTAGATGGATTTTGTCTAGGTGACCACAGAACTTTTTTCCTTTTTAAAAAAATGACTTCTGGTAATGTTTGAGGCTTGCCCAGCTGTGTTTCAGAAGCAAACCAGCTGTGTTTCATGGGATATTTCCTTGATGTTTTGACTTCCACCAAGAACACTAAAATGACTTTCACTAATTCTCATTGCCCTTGTCAGTGTCGACATCTTGCCTTTGTGGTCAAATTGTGACCTCACCTAAATTCTTGGAATTTCAGTGTATTCAAGGATATTGGCTTTGCTGTTCTGTTGATTTTGATTTCTGTTGATTTTTCTTCATAAAAGAAGGTGTGAGGCACAATGAAATGCGATTATTTTGGATTCTTAAAAACCTTGCAGAGTTTGAGCAACAAAAGAATTAAATACTGTTATCCATTTGTTTTGCTCAGTGCAATGCACATGACATTTCCATTCTTGTATCCTAGGAAAAACACAAACTTCAGTTAAGCAATTGTCAAGAATAAGTGAAAATTACGTATTTTTCATGTCAGCTGAAGTTCAGAAAAGCTTGTGTGTGTCAGTGTTCATGATTAATAACTGCATTTAAGAACAGGTTGAAACAGGTTCAGTTTCTGAGCTGCATTTCTCAATTTTACTCCCAGATTGCAGAGGTGCAGCCGTTTCCCTGTGACTGTGCCGCTAGAGATCCACATCAGCCTGTTACCTTGGAGCTATGCAAACAACTCTCTCAAATATACAGCCTTATGAGGGAATTTAAACAGCTGTAAGTGGTGCTTTGATAATAGCCAAAGATTATCTAAGTTGTGCAGATTTAGAGAAGAGTTGTCCCCCAGTCCTCAGGGTCATCTTTGGTCTTTTAGTACGATGCATATAGAGATGATAGCAGGTAGTCCCAGAGCTCCTTATCTTTTGAACTCAGTGAGCTGGTGACTTGGACTGTGCTGCACTTGCTGAAGAGCTCTGTTCTCACCCCATCACCTGATTCAAGCAACTAAACTTTCCTTCAAAGTCTTCAGGAAATGACTTCATCATTTACAGGCTCAAACTTAGCTCAACCCAAAACTTCTAAACTGGGTTTTTTCTGTATTTGTATTTGTATTTATTTTCATTTCTCTGATAGTTGTGTTAGTTGAAGGCTTAACTGATACGCTTCAATCTCAAAGTGAATAAAATCAAGCAGTTCATCTATCACCCTAATGGCAATGCCAAATATGATAAAATGGGAAGTTTAAACAAATGTAGCTTGTTTCAAGAGGTACATACACAAGTAATCCTAAATAAATAGATTCTTGTAACATCTACTCTCATAAATTAGCCATGAGCTTGTATAACAGATAAACTGTGAACTAGTATTGACATGAAAGGTTTATTTTTTCTTTAAAGCTGGTGTTAGCTCCTGATGAAGTTGCATGTTATAGTATGAAAAAACTTCGTACCTGTTCAGAGTAAAACAGCCTTTCTCTTAACTTCAGGACAGGTTGGTTGTCTTCCAATTACATGTGTTAGGGAGAAAATTCTGTGTTACAGAAATGTTGTATGACTGTACAAAAACATACATTCTGTTTTCCATTCATTGATCAATGAGTGCAGTATACTCTGTTGGAGTAGTTTTTATAGATGATTTTTTTAAGGATCTCTTTCCTTCTCCTGCAAAAACAAATTGAAGAACAGTGTTATATATGTTCTTGTGACTTTAAGCCTGTGAAAACATTTACGAATCTATCGCAGTACCAGGAACTTGCTTTTCTGTGTGATATGGGTCACGATTTCTGAAGAGTCCTCTTAATTTTTCTATTTTTTTTCTTTAAATTCAAGTGCAGTCACTTTGAAGTATTGTAGTGTGAAAAGTCTGTAGTACAGATTGAAGTCTATTCATCTTGAGATATGTTTTATCATGATAATTTCAGTCGCTCTTAAGTAGCTTAAGGATATTAATGTAATACTCCTGTAAGGAAGCTTTGTAAATGCTGTGCTTTTGTATAAATTTTTCTCATAAGTGTATTGGTATCTAAACTGAATTAGCTATTTGTCCTTAAATTATATGTGTACTTAATTTATATGTGTGTGCATGGATAACGTGCATACACAAATCAGAAAGCATTATCAGTTGGGTTTCCAGTTTAGTTATTTTTTGAGTGAATGGAGGTGCCTCTCCCAGATGAGTTTGGCAGATTTTACTGATTCTGTGGCCTTCCATTCAAAGCCATTACTCTAAGAACTGGTGCAGGTAAGTAAAGGAAAATTAACTAGTATTTGCTGGCTTTTGCCTCATCAGAAATGTGAAAGAAAACTACTGTTCCTGTGAGACAGAGACACCCCCATGGTCCTCCTTCATTCCAGAATGACAACCTTAGTTTACGTACGGCATAAAGTTCTGTGCTGAAGCTACTGCTGTATGCGGGAATATGAATTTTCTAATGTTTGTTTTTTCCCTGTGATAGGAGTTCATAAGGTTGGAAATTGGTGCCGCATTGTCAGCTCATGAGATATCAGTATTACTCATAATGTGAAACAGAATATATCCAAGTAATAACTTGTCATAAATCATAAGTTTGAGCGATAGTATTTCATTGTAGTGGCTTTCTGAGTCTCCTTTATGAAAGTGTCAGCAGATGCATTTAATGTGCAGGGTCTGGCATACAAAAAAAAACGCATTCAAAGATTATATGATGCTCTTGTATATGAATGGACTGGCTATATTTTTTGTTTTTTTCTTGTTTTTTTATCGTAAACTTATGCTGCATTCAGGAGATGGCAGATGTTTTATTTGATATTTCTTCTATTGAATGAGTAGGCAGCAGGTGAAACCCTAAAAGGATGAAGGGGATAAGTATAGTCCTAAAGCAAATACTTCCATTCCGTCAGAGAATGTATTTCATGTCAGTGATTTAAATCGGCTGCATCATATGCTGGACCTTGACATTAACAGCAAGGATAAAAAACATAGAGTAGATCCCCCTGTAGGCATATAAGTAGTCACAATATTTATCATTGTGGTCTTCAGATATTCTTGTCATTGTACTTTGTCTTTTCATTGTAGCATTCATCACCTTCCAGAAAAAAAACCAAAACACAAACAAACAGCAAAGCTCAGTCTAAATCTCCTCCTCTGCCCCTGCCCCCCAAAAAACTGCTGCTTCATGCTTGTGATATTTTTTTAAATAAGATTTTTTTTTTCAAAAGCAAAGTTGAGGAGGGAAAAGGGGTGCTTTTTGTATGCCGGGTATTTCTGTATTTGTCTCGACACAAAAATCAGGTATCTTAATACTTGCTTGCATAATACCTGCACAAAGAGGTTTTCCTCGTTGCAAGTGTTGCCACTTGTGTTCTGAAATATGAGGTTGTGGAAAACCAATATTCAGTGAGTAAATCTCTTTTTTTGAACTGGTAAGTGGATATGTTGGGGTTTTTTTAAAGTATCCTTTGTACTGTGACATTGCTGGCGTTAGGCTGTGGAGGTCCCCTTTCAAGTATGCCAAGAAGGAGAGTTGCAGGACTGCTTCCTGAATTTGACAAGGACCACATCACCTTGTGTTGGTGGCACGAGGGAGTGGCCAGTCCTGAAGTGCACGTGTTTGCACGCATTTGCGTGCAGCTGTGTCCGTGTCTGTTCTGAGAGCAGAAGGAACAGATCCAAGTGCTAAGGAAAGAAGTGGCAGTATGTCTTGAGAGGATGGAGCTACAAATGAGGAGGATCCTTTGGAAATTTTCATGTCAGGTCTCCATAGATAAGCCTAATTTTTCTGTTCTTTCTGCTAACGTAAGAATAGAAGTATAATTTCCTATTGGCTCTTTATCTGCATTATCTTTGGAAAGGTATTGAAGAAATAATCTTATCTGTCACTTGCTTTAAAGAATATTTTAGGCAAGTTAATGATATTACCACAACTATTTGTTGCTTCTGCAAAATGCAAGGAGCTCCTTTCAAGAGCATGTGCTCACTGCTTAACTATAAAGCACGAAATACTGATTTTAGAGTGGGAACAGCATGGAAGAAGTCTTAAGCTTTTTAGGTTTTACCCAATTTAAATTTATGCAAACTAATTTACAGAATGTTAAATGATTTGCATGGCCATTTGGCAAGCATAACTTTTGACATCTACAAGCTAATAAATTCTGTATGTAAGTCGTTACTAGTACATGATGTAGAGTTCTCCTCCAAGTGTACTCTTGCAGCTTCCCCAAGCTGCAACCTAAATGCTTGAGTTACGTAGGTACATAGGTACATTGTTAGTGAACTGGATGAATGTTTGATTGAAAACAAGGTGTATTATTCTGTGTGAAGAGATGTGTACCAGCCATACCTTGATGGAAGTCACAACGACTGCTTCATTTTATCGGACTTTGTCTTATAAAGCGGTGGGAAAATGGAAAGGAATATCCAAATACGTCACTCGGGAAAATACTGTTTTGTGAAATCAAATCCTTTAGGTACATAGAACGATGTACTTTTTATGTACATAAGTGTTAGGAAGTTATAAATATGCATGTTGTAGTTGTTTTGAGTGGTTGTTGCTACTCCTTCCTTCTCTTTCAGTTTATTGGCATTTAAAAAAAAATCCATCTAAACTTTTACATTACTTTAATCTTCCTGAATTAGAAAATTAAAATTCTATTTTAACTGTATTGAGATTCACATTTCTTTTCCTTTTCCTATGCTTTGCCCTACTGAAGTGATATACATAATGTCTGTAGGTTTGAAATTCTTCAGAAACACCTTTTTAACAACTTTTTTACAAGCTTATTTAATGCTTTTCCTAATGTCTTTATAGTTACAGTGAACTAGTTGACTGAACTCTGACTTCAGATATGAAAGGCGGAGTTGGATCTGTACGTATGTACAGACATGCTATAAAATGCATGATTATGCAGTGAGTGTTTCTGTTGGAGGAAACGTAAATACTATACTTTTTTTTCATTTTGTAACTATGCCAGCCCGGCATTCTATGTAATCACTTTTCTGTTTTACTAATCAGCTGTTTAAAAACATTCATAAGCTTCTAAATATTATGAGGAGGAAAAAAGACAAAGCATTCTGCAAAGCTCTCTCTATTCTGGGGAAATAGAGCTCTGTTCTCTTGGCAAGGAATACATATGCCTGCGAAGAACATTTGAAAAAACACCAAAACCAAACCCAAAAGGCTTATATGGGCTTAAGGCAGAATCTGATTCATAATTTCGACTGCTTAATCATAGTAATCTGGTAATAGCAGCTATTTATTGACATTATTAGACACAGAGATTGTACTCAGTGATTCCTCTCCAAAGTATT
Source organism: Apaloderma vittatum (assembly GCF_000703405.1). NCBI lineage: Eukaryota > Metazoa > Chordata > Aves > Trogoniformes > Trogonidae > Apaloderma > Apaloderma vittatum. The sequence continues at coordinate 879 of NW_009729101.1, read as the reverse complement.
AGGAACAAGTACTACAGCTCAACTGTGGGTTGCTTTATGTTTGTTACCAATATTTAGGTATTGCATTCAGATAAAAACTCCAAATTCTCGAGGCTCAGCGTATCGTTCCCTCATTCCTTGCTATAGTCAAGACAACAGATTCTGCTGTGTGGTGTGCCCAGCCAAAGTGAGGTTTGTGAGAACCTGCCTGTTTCTGTTACAGTGCAGGGTAGAGGAAATGTTGTAACTGGGTGACAGTCCTCCTGTGTCCCACTGTGAAGGTTTTCTTTATTGGTATAAAAATAGGGGGTATTGCCCTCTATGTCCATAAAAGGCTAGAATGCATGGAGGTACAACTGGCAAGTGATGATGAAAGAACTGAGTGCCTGTGGACCAGGGTGAAAGGAAGGGGAGGAGACATTACGGTGGGGGTGTGCTACAGACCACCCAACCAGGAGGATCAAGTGGATGAGGCCGTTCCTAAGCAGATAGGGGTTACTGCTTGTTCACAAGCCATGGGCCTCATGGGGGATTTTAATCACCCTGACATCAATTGGAAGAACAACATGGCGGGGAACAAGCAATCCAGGAGATTCCTGGAATGCATCGATGACAACTTCCTTCTCCAAGTGATAGAAGAACCAATGAGGAGAGGTGCCATGTGGAACTCGTTCTCGTCAATAGGGATGGGCTGGTGGGAAATGCTACACTTGTGGGTAACCTTGGCTGCAGTGACCATGAGATGGTGGAGTTTGAGATCCTAAGGGAAGCTAAGAGGGGGAAGCTCAGCAAGCTTGAAACCCTTGATTTTAGAAGAGCTGACTTTTGCCGCTTCCGGGAACTCCTCGGTAGAGTGCCGTGGGATAAAACCCTGTAGAGACTGGGAGCCCAAGAAAGCTG
>NW_009729100.1:0-2951 GCF_000703405.1 Apaloderma vittatum | reverse complement strand
CCCGGCGTCTTCCGTGGGGACAAGTGGAGCTGCTGCCTCCAGAAGGAGAGGACAGGTACCGGGTGAGGGGAGCAAGGACATCTGGGACCCCCGCAAGACTGCTGGTGTGGGTCTCCCCCTCCGTGACAGGGATGTCACCCCGCAGGGCCAGGGTGTGACCGGACCCGGCGCGGCGTCACCCTGCAAGGCTGGAACGACCCCATGGACCCAGCGGCAGAGGCCCAGCGCTTGTTCCACCACCTCCAGAGCCTCCGGGGGACCCTCAGGTGAGCCCCTGCCCCGGGGGAACCTCCCCACAACCCCCTCTCCATCCTCCTGCCACGGGTCCCTCTTGTCCCTTGTGAGGGAAAAGTACTGGGAGCTGCTGGAGTCGGAGAACACCCTAAAAGACCCCCAGGGTGAAGGTAGGTTTGGAGGGCTGAGGGAGGATTTTTGGGAGCCCAGTTGGGATGCTCCCCTTGGGACATGTCCCTGGGGGTCAGGAGGGGTGCAATGGTGTCCCTGGGACGTGTGGGGTCTCACTGCTGCTCCTCACCCTCCCTCCCTCCAGCAGATCCCCCCCTGCCCGAGGGGCTGAGCCGGCTCTTCGGGGTGCTGGGGGACCTGGAGAGCTGCCACCGCCTGGCGCAGCCCCCAGGCCCTCCAACCCCTGCCCTGCTGCAGCCTCACACATGAGGGGCCTGGAGCCCCCCCTCCTCTGCCACCGGGGGTCCCCATGCCTCAGGGACCATGGTGGTAGCAATAAAAACTTTGTACCCTGCAGCCTGTCCAGTCCCTCTCTGGTGGGGATGCTACTGGCTACGAGCCAGGCACCGGTGGCTCCGGGTGGGGGCAGCGCTGGGTGACAGCTCTGCTGGTAGGGCTGGTCATGGTGGCACTGGTGACATCACTGATGGCTTTCCTGGTGCCTTTTCTGGTGACTTTGCTGGTGGCAGCACTGGTGGTACTACTGATGGTGGCACTGGTGACGTTGCTGATGGCCCTCTTGGTGCCATTGCCGTTGGCCCGGCTGGTGGCACTGGTGCTGTCACTGGTGGCTCTGCTGGTGGCAGCACTGGTGACATTGCCAATGGCACTGATGGTGCCATTTCTGGTTGTGGTGGTGGTGGCATCACGCTGGGGGTTCTGCTGGGGGGACGTGTTCCTGATGCTGTTGGTGCTCCTCATGGCATCACTGATGACGTTACTGGTGGAACCACTGACGACTTTGTTGCTGATTGTCGTGGTTCGAGCCGACTGAGACAAAAAAACCACGTGGTCTCCAGCTCACTGATCCCCCCAACCCCATTTCCAGCCGTGTGGAGGGAGATAATTCAGCTAAAAAGGCTCAAGGGTTTGAGGTCAAGCCTAGGGAGGGTAATAATCCACCGTTTAAGATGATGAGTAAAGAGCCAGAGCGACCTGGGGAGACAAACATGGATTTAATTCACTGCCACCAATTACAAAGTGGGATAGTGACAGGAATACATCAATAAATACGACCCAATCTTAAATACACTTTGCCCTCACCCCTCCCATCTTCCCAGCTACCTCCGCGACCTCCACGCCTCCATCAGTGCAAGGAGGGCAGGGGGTAGGGGATGGGGTCCCTCTGGCCATTACTCATTGTCCAGGGCAGCTCCTCCTTGAATGAGAGGGCTCCTCGCAGTCTCTCCCTCCCGGCGTGTGGTGCCCACCTCACCGGAGGCAATCCTCTTCCTCCTCGGGGCCACGGATGGCTTCAGGCACCTTCCCCGCTGATGCTCGGGCTCTCTCCCCTCTTGCCGGGGGCTCTGCACGTACCGCTGCATCCTGGACATTCTCACTGCCGTCAATTCTGTTGCAGTTTTCAAAGGGAATTTAATGAAAATGGTGATTAGCTATTCATTAAGCAATTAGCTCCTTAAAACTTAAGTTTGATTACAACAATTCTGTCAACTGTCAAGCAATCGCCTTCCTGCCATCCCAACCACCACGGGCCTCAGGGAAAGGTCCTGCTCCAGCAGCCTTCTCCCTCTCCTTCTTCTCTGGGACTCTTCTCCCTCTTTCATCTCAGGGTGACGTTCCTTTGTTCTCCTCTTACCTCCCCCTACTCCAGTAGAAAAACTCCTCGACATTAAAGACAGGGCAGCTCAACACAAGGTAAAACCAAGATACAACAATGGGGTCACCTCTTAAATACGTTGGCCTGACCCTGGCCAGAGGCAGGTCTGACTCCTGCCTGGGGGTGAGGGAGGCTCTCAAATCTTCACACGAGTCTACCCCTCCTTTTACAACAAAACCCCACCAGATTCAAACCCATGACACTGATTCCCACTGATGGTCAAAGCTGTCAGCAGTTAGTGGCCGGCCTGGCCCTAACCCTTGACACACGTGGTGACATCACTGGGATCCCCGACACAAGACTCCCATATTCAAAAAAGAGAGAAAAGGAACACCCGGGGAACAGATCACCCAGTCTCACCTCAGTGCCTGGCAGGATAATGGGTCAGATCCTCCTGAAGGCTCTGCCAGGGCACATGGAAAACAAGGAGGTGGTTGGTGGCAACCAGCATGGCGTCACCATGGGCAAATCCTGCCTGACAAATCTGGTGGCATTTTATGGTGGGGTTACAGCGCTGGTGGATGAAGGAAGAGCAACTGACGTCATGTTCCTGGGCTTGTGCAAAAGGTTCTTCAACGTCCCACGTGACATCCTTGTCTCTGAATTGGAAAGACACTGGTTCCAGGGCTGGACCACTCAGTGGGTAAGGAATTGGCTGGATGCCCGCTCTCCAAGAGTTGTGACAGATGTCTTGATGTCCAAGTGGAGACCCGTGACGAGGGGTGTCCTCAGGGGTCGATCCTGGGACCAAAGCTGTTTAGCGTCTTTGTCAGCGACATGGACAGTGGGATGGAGGGCTCCCTCAGCAAATGTGCCGATGACATTGAGCTGTGCGGTGGAAGGGATGTCCTCCAGAGGGACCTGGACA
>NW_009729099.1:11715-29519 GCF_000703405.1 Apaloderma vittatum | reverse complement strand
CCCCAACACTCTGTGATTCTATGACTCCAAGGGAAATGAAAATCCTTGTGCTGCTAATGCTGCACCTTCAGCTTGCTGTGAAGCGGATGCAGTCACCTGGCTGGAGCAGAGCTGGGCTTCGGGGGCTGCGTCACGCTGCTGCCAAGGGAGAGGACTCTGCCCCTCACCCCTGGGGACACCCCAGGCCACCATCTACTTAGAACCACAGAACATTTTGTGCTGGAAGGGACCTTTAAAGGTCATCTAGTTTGACTCCAATCCATCGCCTCAAGTTGGACCAGGGGAGGTTTAAACTGGGTATTAGGAAAAACTATTGAAACAGGGGTGAAGCACTGGAACAGGCTGCCCAGGGCAGAGGTGGAGTCGTCATCGCTGGAGGTGTTCAAAACATGCGTATATGTGGCACTTCAGGATCTGGTTTAGTGGTAATTGTGGGGTTGCGTTGACGGTTGGACTCGATCTTAGAGGTCGTTTCCAACCTTAATGATTCTATGATTCAATGATCCTCTTCCTACAGGAGCGCTCGAAGCACTCAAGAACCAGCAGAGCTATCACCACCACCTTCAACCAACTACAGATGCAAGACAACGGGAACATCTTGCCCTGCTCGTCTCTACCGTTAGTTTACTTTGTGCCTTCAAAAACACCGAGACCAGCTTCGCCACTTCCCAAAGACATTCACGCCTTCAGTTTTCAAATACCGGTGGGCATCAGACATTTTTAACACGTGAAGAAATTTTAATGCTAATATTTCTACTCATACATTGGGGGATCTAGCATCTTAAGACATCCATCCCACTCTGATATGCAGAAATAGAAGTATTTCCCACTTCTACCGTTCAGAGGCAGAGGGAAAGAAAGATGACATTGAAGTAGAATTAAAAAATCCTAGCAGAATTCTACAGTCCTAAAAGAAAAGAATAAACCTGACATGCAAAACTGAGGAAATTTATGAAATTACTATGGTTTTCTAAGTGAACAAAATCTTCATAAACAGAGAGTAACTGACAAATAAATATATTTTACAGGGTTCTTAAAACAGTGACACTGACCGGTGTGTCTTTCAGGAGTGTCAGAAAACTAAATAGTAGATCTAAACTCAAATTCACCAGCAAAGAAAAGAGTAAATAACACAAAATATGAGCTTTTTCTGGATGACAGACACTTCGCCATCTTACTTCATGCGTTGTTCTTGTTTCACCTTGTATGAAGGTGACTTCTCCTTTAACTTCCATACTGCTGAGTTTGCGATTTGCCTTCATCTTTTGCGAAAATGGGATGTAAGTGCTTTTGAAAGACCCATTCCCTACGCTTTTCTTCGGAAAGAGAGTGGTATTTTCTCCTCTGAGAGACAGTATCCCTACCAAGAATTATTTATTTCACACAAGACGATAGAGAAGTAAGCACGAGAGAGCGTGAACAAAGAAAAAAGGCAAAGTAAAAAGACACGTTTCCTCCTTGATCTGCACATTACCTCTTTAAACTCATTTTATACAAATCGCATGCAAATAGCATTCAGTCAGAGCTTTCTTAAACACAGAAAGACCTCCTGACCTTACACTGCATTCAAATTCCAACGTATTTCTGACAATCTTTCCGTTAAAGCCATTTGAAGCTTGACCCTCGCTTGGGACCCGCCAAACAATAATTAAATTAACTTCCGATTCATCTGCCAAAGGTTAATTTAGGCAAGCTGCAAGGCTACAGCCCATCTTTCCACAAAAAAAAGAAATCTCTGCTGTGACAGGATGCCCAGGCTCGGAGATTCGTAATGCAACGTGGCTTTCCACAATCAGGAGCCCCTTTTTCATTTACTCCTCTTTTAGCTAAACCCTAACTAAAAGTAGGTTGAACATATCTCACCTGAAGCAAAATATTCAACCTGTCAAAGACCTTACGAAAGAATCAGGTCAAAGTTGCCACAAGTTTAGTTAATCTATTATTAATAAAATAAAAAGCACTTTAAAAAAAAAAATCAATTTAAAGAAAGGCCAGACTCCACGGCAAGTTTAAGGTCTCAATTAGCAGTGAATTATTAATGGTAAATCTTGTTTTTACCATTATAATGTTCACTTTTACCTCTTCCGCTACATGTCAGCTACATTTGACGCTTATACAAATCGATCCAGGGCATCATTCCAGAGGCTGAAAATTGCTTTTTTCCTGCAGTTCTCCCCACTTTTTGCTTTTAAAGAAAAGTTCAGCTCTGCTCCAGCTTTGGTTTACCTAAATAACTGTAAACTCCGTACCACAAACCGCAGCTCCCCAAAACCTGCAGCACCCCGCTCCATAAACTCACGCAGCCAGAGAAGGGTCATCCCGGTCCTCAAACCATTCTGCTGATCCGTCGGTGGATTTTTCCCATCGCTATCGTGACAAGGGGCGATGGTTTTAAACTGAAACAGGGGAGATTTGGTGTAAACAGAAGGAAGAAATATTTTCCACTGAGGGTGGTGAAACCCCAGCACAGGTCTCCCAGAAAAGCGGTCAATGTCCCATCCCTGGAGACATTCAAGGTCAAGTTGGACTCTGAGCAACGTGGTCTAGTTGAATCCTAGAATGGTCAGGGTTGGAAGGGACCTTAAAGCTCATCCGGTTCCAACCCCCTGCCATGGGCAGGGACATCCCCCACTAGATCAGGCTGCCCAGAGCCCCATCCAGCCTGGCCTGAAAAACTCCCAGGGATGGGGCTGCCACCCCCTCTCTGGGCAGCCTGTGCCAGGGTCTCAGCAAGATGTCCCTGCTCACTGTAGGATTATTCTACAATTCTACGACGTATAAAATAGCCCTGAAGTGGCAGCCAGCAGCAAGAGCTAGGCAAGCAGCTCTTCTTCAAGCCTGAGAAAACATTTGCTGAAATGAAAAACCTTCCCATGTTTGAAAGGCACATCTGATTTCAGGCTTGCTCTCTTGCTCTCACTCATGTCCTGAGCTCCTCTATTTATTTTTTTTGGGCGTATTTCTAGTGGAAATGAAGATGTGCAGTGAAGCAGCAGTTCAAGAACTCTTTAGCAGTCGCCGTTCCCACACGCAGGCATGCCTTTGCTGACGTGAAGCAGACTGGAGATGGCACGTCCGCATCCCTCATGGGGTAGAAGGCTTGCAGGCAGCAATCAGCCGCACAGACCGTCTTCAGAGGAGAGACACGCCGCGCGGTTTTACTCACCAGTCAAGTCTTGATTCAGAGAAGTGAATTTAAAGAATATTTCCTCCATTCAAGAAATCACAACTTTGAAGGGATACGTAAAAAGCATGATATGAAAATATCCGAGGCACAGTCGTCGCCCGATGCAGTCAAGTCCTTCGATGGCTGAACGCGGCCGGTGTTGAAGTCAGCAGCAGAGCCAGTGCAGCTGGTGATTAACACCACGTCTCTTGTGTACGGTCCTTCACGAGGCTCTGAATGTGACTGAACTGCATTACTCATTAATTACTCCGACGACGTTATTTTCTTCATGGATACTTCGCAACATGCACCTTCAGCAATCGGAAAGTGTTTGTCTCCAGCTACTCCAAGGAGTCACAGAATCGAAGAATCGCTTAGGTGGGAAAAGACCTTTAAGATCATCAAGGCCAATCGTTAACCAGCAACGCCAGGTTCACCACTAATCCACGTCCCTGAGCACCACATCTACGCGTCCTTTAAATCCCTCCAGGGACGGGGACTCCACCACTGCCCTGGGCAGTCTCTTCTAAAGCTTGACAACCCTTTCAGGGAAGAAATTTTTCCTGATGTCCAATCTAAACCTCCCCTGGAGCAACTTGAGGCCACTTCCTTTTGTCCTATTGTTGTCACCTGGGAGAAGGGACCAACACTCTCCATGCTACACCCTCCCTTCAGGGAGTTGTAGAGAGTGAGGTCTCCCCTCAGCCTCCTCTTCTCCAGCTGAACAACCCCAGCTCCCTCAGCCGCTCCTCATCACACTTGTCCTCCAGACCCTTCCCCAGCCCCGTTGCCCTTCTCTGGCACCGCTCCAGCACCTCATTGTCCTTCTTGTTGTGAGGAGCCCAAAACTGACCGCAGGATTCAAGGTGTGGCCTCACCAGTGCTGAGTCCAGGAGAAGCCTTGGAGGTTCAGCAACGAGCTGCTGTCCCCTGCCCCAGGGATGTTACATCCCTGTAAAGAGGTTGGTGCTGGTCTCTTCTCACAGGCAATTAGGGACAGAACCAGGGGGAAGGGCTGGGCAGCCAGGTGCCCACCCAGCCGCTCTGTCACCCCCTCTTCTCAGCTGGACAGGGGGAGAAAATAGCACAAAGGGCTCGTGGTGGTTGAGTCACCATCCCTGGATGTGTTCAAGTGTCATTTAGATGTGGTGTTGGGTGAGATGGTTTAGGGGTGAGCTTGTAGTGTAGGGTCAATGGTTGGACTCGATGATCCCAAGGGTCTTTTCCAACCTGAACTGTTCTAGGATTCTATGATTCTATGATCAACAGGAGAGCAGAGACAGCAACGGTAAGATGTTACTGACCACCACGGACCAGAGGTACAGAAGAAACGTGAGCTGTCGAGTTGAACCTGACCGGGATGGAGGGAAAGAATTAAACCAAGTGGAAAGGCCATGGAGCGAGGGATTTCAATACAGCGCTTGGCCTATCCTGTCTCAAAGACCAGCAAAGGGAAAAGAAAAATGAGCTGGATCTTTCCCAGAGACCCACATCCAAACCGGGGGCAGCAGCACCCATCTAGTCACTGTGGAGACACAGGAGGGCGGCTGGGAGTTACCTAGCCAAGCCCCTAAGAGCCACATTCCCATCACCTATTGCCCCCTCTCAGATAAATAACTAAATAAACCCACGTGCCTTTCACTTGAGAAAAGTTTGACATCTGTAACAGCCCTCGTGTCCAAAAAAAAAAAAATAATAAATGGCTAATTTGCAAACACAAAGCGCTCTTGACTTTGGAATTTGCTGATCTGACTGGCCGAAACCAAATGCTTACCTTTCGTTTGCTGAAGTTTATGACCTTCTTAAAAGCTAGAAGGTCCAAATAAAAAAGATAACTCTGTTATACTAGATAGTATATTACAAAATAGTAAAGGAAACCCTTGTCCTAGCCTGAGAATGTGAGAGACAGACAAGGAAGACACTTTGTGGCAACAAGCAGTTGCTCAGCGAGCCCAAACATGGTGTGGAAAAAAGATCGATGTACCCTACTGTCTGAATTAGGCAAAGCTTATAAAAATACCTTTACGGGCCTCAGTAAATGGGAAACCAGCTCCCCTATGAGAAACTTGGGCAATGAGGAAAAAAAAAAAGTGATGCTAGCACAGCGGATGTTATTTTAGCGTGTTTCCAGAGAAGAATACGATGATTTCCACACTGTACATTCCTGGATTTGTATCTGTAAGACGCACGGGCTTCACCAGTAGGTAACCAATAAATAAACGTATTTTTTAAAATATCTAACACATCTCTCCCTTTGCATCCAAAACCATTCTCAGTAGTTTTCAAACAACTTCTTTGATACATGTCTATCCATTTCTTTAACTTGAGGCCTTGCTGACTTTTCCTTCTGAAATGAACCCTGCTGTACTCTTGTATTTAGTGCTCTTCTGCTGCTCTCCGACTCAGCCATGTCCTCCTCCAGCTGATTACCGTGATTTTTTTATCTTCGCAATCCTCCTTCATTGTGTTTTGCTGAAAGGACTTCCCAGGACACGCAGTTTGAAGGCTCTTCTCTCTGCTCCCGTCTTACCACCAACGACGGCGTCAGAGATCCCAGGTTGGTCACTAGGAAAAGCCTTTTGACCAGGTGGATACTGAGTTACTGGAGAAGGTTGACGACAGATTTGCTGGAGGTTTTCAGGACCAGTCTAAGCAAGGCCATGGTTGACTCAACCTGGTGCTGGTGGAAGCCCCGCTACGAGCATGAGGTTGGACTGGATGGCTGCCGATGTCCTTCCAACCAGCGGTTCATCTCCAGCTCAGAAAGAGTTCAATCAATCAATCGGTCAATCATAGAATCAATCAATGGTCTAGGCTGGAAGGGACCTCAGAGATCATTTTAATCCAGCCTCCCTGTCACCAGGGACGTCACCTGTTGACTAGATCAGGCAACACATGGGGACCTGCAACTCATTTCTCAGACCTCCCTGCCCCTCCACAATCTCAGGCCACGACTTTCTTGGTGTCAGACACACTTTCAAAAGTCTCTGGATTTTCCCAATGGCCCCCAGTCACAAGTTTCCTTGGCACTTGGTAGAAACCTTGGAGGGGTGGTGGGGGAGAGAGGTAGCACTCACGCTTCTGCATGGATGGAAACCTATAGCACAGACAGCCAAACACATAGTCGACCACATAGGACAATAGAAAATGATGTTATGATGTTATGATGCCTCACAGGACCATGAAAATTTACTTACCACATCAGCGATGCTGCTAAACAAGCACTAAATAGTGTCTAACTGACATTTTTTATTAACTTAGTGTAGAATTTGACCTACTATTAAATTACTGAGGCTTTGGTTAGAAATTTCCCTGGGTTATAAACATCTTATAAAATCACCCAGTCGCTAGAAAACCAAAAATATTCTTTGTTATCTTTCTTATTTGACACTTAAGCTGTTTCAGACCCTCCTCACAGTCAACCTTTGCTCCTTCTCCTAAGAGCAGCTGCACTTCAGTAGCAGATAGAAAAACAATATTCATAAAAAGACAATTATGTTACTAATAAAATACAAGCTTCCCCTCTCCCAAGCTCTTTAAAAATATTAAATAATCCATCATCACTTGCAGTTTCATTTTACAGCTGCCGAGAAGCCTGCAGGAGAGCCGTGATGGGCTCAAGGTAAAGCAAGACCATGCCGGGAGGACCGAGATTCATCTCCTGAGCGTCAAGCTCGCTGCCATCGGTGTATTGTTTTCAACAAAGACAACTCAACCACTGAAGCATGTTTTGGAGGTGGGAATCTCCCATCTCTAAGGGTCTAAAGCATAATTTAAAAACAGGATGTGGTCAGCTAAAGAAGGTCGGAAAAAAGTTGAAGGCAACAGCATCACAGCGAGCTGAGGAGGCAGTCGCTTGCGGACGGCATCCCGAAATCACGCCGGCTCCATGGACTCTTGTTTTCATTTCAGGCTACAGTATCACATTTTCTTTTACTTTCTACTGGATCAAACTAAACTGTATTAACCAATTTCTAACAGAAAAATTTAAATACCAGAAAACGTCACATTACCCTCAACGACACGCTTTAATTTATGTTTTGCTCCGAAATTTCCAACCACTGCCGCTAATTACCTGCCTTCAATTTCAGTAATTACTCCCCTCGGTATGGGAGAATCGCTTTCCAACCATACCCTGAACACTGAAAACATTGCTCCTGCCTACGCACTGCGAGAGGATAAAGATCTAAATTTGTTTCTGAGTGGATGACACCGTAGAAAGTTGACACACCAGCGCCACAATATTCCTGGAATTCAAATCAGGTGAGGGCAGAGATGTCCTTTTAACAACACACGGCTCAGAATCCTCCGGCTTTATTCGGTCAGCGTTCAAATCCGTCACGCTGCAGGTTTTCACTGCGTGATTTATGCCTTCCAGCCATGGTTGTTCCTTGTTCCCCTTGAATGATCTCCTCCCAGGTCCTGGTTTCTGGTCCCAAGCTTTCTTCACTGGTCAAGACTGGAAACCCAACACAAGGTTCAGGAGTAAGAGGACAGTGGAGCCGTTCTCCAGCTCCAGCCCCACTCCCCTGGCAGGCAACAGCAAATCCCCCTTTCTTGCTTTTTTTTCAGTCATGTTGATGCATGGACAAAGACAAGGCATAAAGACTGGAGAAAATGAAGATTAATAGTGGAGGGGATCAATCCTCCGTAACAGTTCCTTCTTCCTTAAATATTTTGCAATCTTTGTTCTAAAACAAAGCTGTGCGAGGGAAGACGGAGGCGAGCACGGGCTAAATCTGTTAGCGGAAAGGGAGCTTTGGCAAGAGCTCTGTTTATCATCCTCCTTTTTGTAATTTCGCGTTGGCAAGAGGTACCGTATTAACAAGCCCAGGAGACTGAAAGTCTTTCCTACCCACAGGACGGGCAGACGCTGGAATTCGTTCTCTCCGTGTGGAAATCAATCTACGTGGAAGGAGGACAACAACAGACCCCAGGTTTGGGCTGGTTTCGGTGTGCCTGGTGCTACTAAGGACCACCAGAACGTACCTGGCAACTTGTCACCACTTGAAAAATAAAGAAAAGAATGCTGTTGGCTTTTTTCAGGTGAAAGTTGCCAAGTGATGAACAAACAGAACTCAAGTTAAGAGAATAAGATATTCACAACACTCCTAGGAAGAGCTTGGGCAGGGCTTTTACTTCCTAAGGGAACACGGGACAGTCTGGGATAATAAAAAAAATAAAAGAAAAAGGGTTGAACACCCAAACACAGTGGTGTTGCAATTATTATCACAAGCCATCAAAATAAAAATGATGCAAACTGAAAAGATGAAATTAATTAGCTGACTTAAATCCTAAAAACTTACTTAAGCCCCTTCAGCTCTCAAAATCATAGCAGAGACGGAGACTGGTTGCTCTACAGCTTGCTCTGCCTCCCCTTGCCCACAGAAGCTTTGCACCGCTTTGGCTGAAGGTTGCGCTGCACCGGTGGGGACAATACTCGATCACGATGTCCCACACATCTCATCAGCTGCTCAAATCCAACTGCCTCCATGATCAAACCGTGTCATGCTGCTGGGTGTCCATGGGTGGGTGAAGTTGCTGACCTTCAGCCCATCCTTGGAAGTGTCCAAGGCCAGGCTGGATGGTGCTTGGAGCATTCTGGGCTGGTGGGAGAGAGGTGTCCCTGCCCAGGGCAGGGGGTTCGAAGGAGATGATTGTCAAGGTCTAACCCAAACCATTCTGTGAACTTCGCTCCCCATCACGAACGCGTAGCTCCTCCTGCACACACGCTCTCCTGCTCTGCTACATCTCGTATCACGTCGGAACTCTCTCCCACTCGGTAACCTTCTTCTATGGACTCTGAGCCTACTGCTCTGTGGGCAGATGCTGCAAAAACATGTGGCCAACCAATGTATAATCAGCATTAAGAGATAAAGTTTGCATCAGATGACCATGACCAATCCCTTGAAATCTTTAAATTACAGAATCATAGAACGGCCAAGGTTGGAAGGGACCTTAGAGATCATCTGATCCAACCCCTGCCATGGGCAGGGACATCCTTAACCAGCCCAGGTTGCTCAAGGGCTCATCCAACCTGGCCTTGAACACCTCCAGGGAGGGGGCAGCCACAACCTCTCTGGGCAATTTATTCCAGAGTCTTGCCACCCTCGGACTGAAGAATTTCTTCTCAAGATCCAATCTAAATCTGTTCTCCTTCAACTTAAACCCATTTCCCCTTGTCCTATCGCTGGACACTCTTGTCAAAACTCCCTCCCCAGCCTCCCTGTAGGTCCCTTCAGGCACTGCAGGCAGGGATAAGGTCCCCTCGGAGTCTTCTCTTCTCCAGCTGAACAACCCCAGCTCCCTCAGTCTGTCCTCGGAGCAGAGGCACTCCATATTAATAACAGTGTTCCATATTAATAATGATTAATATGTTTATAAAGCTGGAATAGGTCTCAAAGACAATGTAAACAATCCATACAGGTTCGTAGCAAACACTACATAAGAGACAGGATCTGTGAATGTACCAATTAGCATATCCCTCTCATAATCATGCTAAAAGCCAAGAATTTTTCAGCCTGCTCTTACCGAGGATTTTGCAGCTCTTTTATTCACCTAAACGCTCATTCAGGTTTCGAGTGAATATCTCCAGCCCAGGAGGCCAAAACCAGGGACGCTTTTGCAGCGCGCACAAAGGAAAGGGCTGAAAGGCCACGACAAGTCAACAATTAACACTTTTCTTAGATTTCCGGACTTTCCTCCCCAAACTAAAGAGTGGGAAGAGATTCAATGAAGTCTGAAGGAGCTTACGGCTTGCAGTTTGTATCAGCAAAAAAAAGAGAATTGTTAAATCCCCAGCCGACGATTCAGGCTGGCCAGACAACCCAGCTTTGCTTTCTGGTTTTAAGGCTGGGTTGGGGACTGAACGGCGCGGCAGCAACTAAAAGCAGAGCAGCCATTCTCTCTTTCCTTAAAACAACAACGTATGCCGACATTAAAAACTAAGAAAGTCTTTAAGGTCTCTCGGAAATGGTTCAAAGGAAAAAGCTGACTCTGAAGCGGCTAAACAAATACTGGTCTCCACATGAGAACGTTTCCATTCCTTTCCAATCGATTTCTCCCGCGTGTAAGGTCAAGGACGTGTGGAGCCACGTGAACAACCAGGGCTTCAGCATCCGTGTGCAGGGGAAAACAAAAATAATCCTAGGGTTTGGTTTAACACATTAATGACGCGATGTTCGTGCGAATCCGATACGAGACGATGCTCTCAGTGTCTGAGGGTGAAGCAGGATTTCCAGTCGCAACTACAGTCATTTTTGATAAAAGCCACACTGAAAAATTAGCACGTCCGCTTGTCGAAGGATCTTACGCGACGTTAAAACTCAAGAGGGCAACTGGCAATGATACGATTAGTTTAATTCATTAATCTGTCATTCATATGAGCTTTGGCTTGAAGGATGCTGGAGCCCCCGCACCAAGAGCGACAATGCCTTTCAACGTAGCAGTGATAAAAATCTTATTTTCTATCCATCAGTGTCCCTTTGATGTTGTGACTCCCACACTGACAAAAAAAAAAAGGCTCAAAGTCTCCATTTGCCACAAAATGGCTTAATTTCCTGTTAACCCCTATTGTAAGAAATCAGTTTCGTAGGTTAACCGATTCAGTGAATTTCTGTTTTCTGTTTTTTCAGTATCTTCTACAGTCTCAAGTTACCCCGAATCTCACCCCACATCTCGGGCTGACCCTGCAAAATCTCTTTAATTGTCAGCTTGCCGAAGCTTTCCATATTTTTCGTATCATTTCAGCAGTACTACAGGTACAAGGGCAAAAGTTTAATTGAAGACTGAACATAGAATCTTCAAGTAACGGCCTTCTCCAAAACACACTGAAATTAAAATTTAACATCTACCTAATCCTTCATATCATAAATACCAGAAGTAGGATGTACTTGGGACTGCCTTGCACCAAAGCTAACACCAAATCAAGCCCAATAATTTAATTATTCATAGAATTCAGCGCTGCAGCTATTTTGTAACACGCCCAGATGTGGGCATGTTTAAACCCACCTGGGTTTCAGCACACAGAGATGTATGGAGCCTCGTAGTTTTACATTATAAACTTCACAGAGCCGAGCCTTTTGTATATTCTGCAAAAATTCCAGCACAGGCGAGACGGCAACGACGTGATTTGCAGATGCACGCTCCTATTTATGCATTTTGATTTGCAACCAATTTGTGACACATTTATTTTCATGCTGATAAGCATCACCTCGGTACATAAAAACCTTCTTGCCATCACTCCTTGTAACAATTCAATTCGAGTCTTAAATTAACTCTATCAGTCGTCCAACAGGTGCACAACCACCTACCAAGAGATTTCCTTTCTCTGGATTTTCTTCTCTTCTTTGACAATACCCAAACTGATAGAACCTGTGATGAAAAACATACCCTGGCAGGGGATTAAGTTTTGATAAGATTCGCTCTAGTTTTTAAGGAATTCACAAGGTTTGTTCTTCCATGCTTGGAAAATAAGCTCAATATTCCCAGACAGTGTTTTGTGATGCGCCAGGTGGCATGTTTGGGGTTATTTTCTTTAAAAAGACCAGGAATCAGGTTCCTGGTTTCAGCTCAACGATTAATTCGCTTCTAAGTGATGATTCCAACAGCAAAGAAGAACGATGCCTAGAGAGCAAATAAAGAACCGGGATCTAGGAAGAATCAAATATATGGGGTAGTGTATATAATCAAATATAAGAGTAGTATATATAATCAAATATATAATCAAATATAAGGGTAGTAAAATCCTCTGCAGCCCAGTCCCATCAATAAAACTGGACCCAGGCTGGACGTGCATCCTCTGGAAGACGGGTCCTAAGATGCTCGACAATGCGACCGGCACGGAAAACAGAGGGAGAGCACAGGGCAGGACCTAAATGATTTTCTCATGAATTGCCAGGCAACACGAGTGAAAAAAACAAGTCCTTGATGGAAAGAAGAGGAGGGCAAATTGTGAGAATAAGCCTGACCTCTGCGATCTGGAGAGCCTGGGAACACACACTTCATAAAGAACGAGTGTTCCGCAGCAAGACACATCCCCAAGGTCTCCCGCCTCTTTCTTTCCCCCTAAGAGGCTTTTTTCAATAACTGTTTATATTTCAATAACTGGTTATTCCTTCTCAATTCATTTCTTTTCAATTCATAATATATATTTAAATATTAATACAAATAGAAACTCAAGTTACATTTAAATTCCCTTACACATATGAGTGTAGAGAAACAGAATAGCGCGTGCGTAGAAGTCAGAGCACGGCGAAGGACGCCCCGTAAAACACCTCAATATAAATTCCCCAGGGCGTAGGGGTCCCGTGCTTCCCCCCCCAGCACCCCTCCACGTGCAAAACGCTCCATTGCAATTACAGAGGAAGGCGCACGACATGCAGAGAGGGAGCTGCACCTCAAGAGCCGCCGTTTTTCTCCAGAAATAATAAGGCAACAGTGCCCAGATTTCGATATCAGCACAACAGAGTCGGATTTCTTCCTCCTAATGTGGCTGAAGGCTACGGAAACGTAATTAGAGAGCTTTCGAGGAGCGACACTTTAATTTCACCCTTAGGCAATCTGTTTGCCACAGGCAAGCAATTAAGGGAAATGTGTTTAAGCCCTTTGCAGAGGAAGCCCAGGTTTCCCCCAGCTAGCACTATTAGTTTTCAAATTAACATGACACCACGCTGAGCACATACAAAACCGCAGGTATTTTAGCCTCGCGCGCCGCACAGATGAGAAAGGGCCTTTTTCACTTCTTGGCGAAGCTGCCATTGATGCTCGCTGGCCTCACATCCCTCTTTTGTTCAGCTCAGCCTACACAGAAAGCATCCGTAAAAAGCTGAAGCCCTGTGCCTGGACTTTTACCTGATGTAAAACACTTGGTATTGGCGGAAGGAGAAAGCAAGGTTTGATACTGAAGAACGGGAACGACGTTTTCTTGAAGAATTTTATGCTGCAGAGAGAGGTGACACCTCAAAGCTTTTCCACACAACACAAAATCTTGGCGGATGCAAAACATCTTGCAGAAGGAGCAGAGCAGAACATCAGGTGGCCAATGTCATGGAGCTCTGCTCCTTCTTGTCCCTCCCAGCGGCGCCCGCTCCACAGCCACGCGCCCGAGCTCTTGCTATCGCCTGACCCAGGACTTGTAATCTCCTTCTGCCGGCGCGTGTTGGATGCAAATGCTAATCCTCCTGATTTGCAATTCGCTGTTGCCATCTGATTTTGAAAATCTTCTGCAGAGAGGGGAAAGAAGAAACCTGAACGTGAGAGAGAACTGCCAAGCTTGGCAATTAAGAGGCAAGTAAAAATACTCAGCAGCCCCTGCACCACCTCGCAAACCCGAGCTGGCATCGTTGACGATGTCAGCTCTTCGCGTCTCTCCGTCCTTCGTCCAGCCTGCTCGTCTCCACCTCATGGCTACTGAACAGTCTGTGCAAAAGGAGTTCATGGTTTCAGTTTAGATCACAATAAATGGACATTCACATCCACAACAGGCCGTTAAGGGGACGGCACACGTACGACCAAACCACGGCACCGATTCCGAGCCACGGCCGTGGCGCAGCTGGAGAAAAGCGCCACCAGCTCACCTCGACTCCGTGCGACATGAAGCGCACAACCTCGTAGCTTCAAGATGTGTAAATCAGCCGTTGCTCACCATTAAATTCCCCCTGCTCTTAATACGAACGCAAACAAATCTCAAAATAACTTTCAAGCCCAACAGAGCCTCCTTCCTGCAGTAAGGACCACGGCTGAGGGAGCGACCTTCACAAGCATCATGACGGACTTCAACAGATGATGGTCCGGACACGTAGCTCATGAGGAACTTTCCTCCATAGGTGCTACGTGGAGGAGAGTCTTCCTAGAGATCCAGAACCACCAAAATAACAACCTTAAGCTCCACATCTACCATATGTATTATTAAAACATCAGGTGAGGGCTTCATAACCGTCTATTTGCCAACTCCCGCGCGGAATTCTTCCTCTGATGCTGATTTAAAAAACGTTGTGAAAATCTTGGAAATCCTGGGATCGACAGGAAAGCCATTTAAAACTGAAGAATGCTACTTGGGGAACGCAAGAGGACTGGATTAGAAATGAAGAGGGGGAAATCACAGAGGTGGAGGGAAGTGCTACAAAATGCAAAAGCAGCAAGTGATCTCCAAGCCCAAAATCAGGAACAGAGGAGGTTGAGTGACAGCAGCTATATGTGGTACAAATCCAAAAGAATCATTCCTAAAATAGGTTAAGAAAACACTGAGAAGGAGAAAAAGGAAACTCCACCTTGAATCTAAAGAGAAAAACTTCATCTCAGAGAGTTTAACATGATAGGAAAAGCTCTCCAAAGCTAATGAAACACTGGTGGAGCTGAAGAGGATCTTTGTCCAACATAATCCTGGAATTACAAAAGAGCCACATCAAAATACAACTCTGTTTCCAATCTTGTAATCCAGTATTTAACACTAGAAAAGAAAAAAAGCATCCTGTTTAGTTTCTTTTTTTTAAGGCTGTTCAGCATTTTTCTCAGAAAACAAAGTAAGGCTTCAGACAAACGCAGCAGAAATTTTGTGGTGTTTTCTTTTCCCAGGGGTAATGAGGCTGAGAAAGTATTTGCAGCCCAGGAAAGGTTTGGGAACTCTCAGTATTCCCGAAAAGATGGGGCTCCCAGCTGCCTCAGCAGCCTCTGCCCTGCAGGGGTGGCCGTTTTAGTAAGCAGAGACTGCGTGAATCAGCCCACGACCTCAGATAATTCCCTTGCAAACCTCTTTTCACTGCGCTTTCTCCATCTACATCACGCTTTGTATCCTGTACGACTTTGGCAAGTCACTCCGTTCTTCGGCTGTTAATTACAGCTACGCATCGCTTCTTTCTCAACATCAGCAATTAGACATCTTATTCTGGTGTAGCTTTGTTAACCTGATGTCTACGCCCACGTCCCGCTTCCCAAGAGAGGGCTGGAAGTTGTCCTGCAGCTAAACCCACCGGTTCCCTTCCCTCCTGACCATTTGAGGTGATTTGGGGGTGATTTGGTTAACGAAGTGATCCGCTGGTCCATGCCTTACGTCTCCTACGTATATTCCAGACATAAGTAGGAGACTTCACACAGGTCTGGTCTAATTTCCTGACAGACCCATCACTGATCAATCCATAAGCACCAACTACCAGAGGTTTCAAGTTAATCAAAAGCTGCTCCACGTAATTAAACTAGAACTGAACGATGCTCTGAATCCTTTATTGGGGAAAACTTATGCTATAAATCAAGAATGCAGATCTCTGTGAAGCATATGTCCTGGTTTACCTGGAGGCTACAGGCCTGATGGGAGAGATTTCTGCCTGAAGTCCCACAGTCTGGTTAAGAGAAAGCCAGGCTAGAGGCATCAAGCGAGCCCTTCAAGCCTTTAAAAACTTACTAGATTCGTTCCGCGGGGAGGCTGAGCAAAGCCTCGCCGCGAGGGAACGCAACCGCCTTGGCAGCTCGCCCGCGCTCACCATCAGTCAACGCTGCCAGGGCTTGTTCTGCTGCCTAAGTTGCAAACAAGCTGAAGAGGAATCATTATAGAATCACAGAATCCTAGAATGGCCCAGGCTGGAAGGGACCTTAGAGATCATCCAGTCCAACCTCCCTGTCACGGGCAGGGACACCTCTCAACTAGATCAGGCTACTCAAGGCTCCGTCCAACCTGGCCTTGAACACCTCCAGGAAGGGGGCAGCCGTCCAACCTGGCCTTGAACACCTCCAGGGAGGCCGCAGCCACAACCTCTCTGGGCAATTTATTCCAGAGTCTTGCCACCCTCACACTGAAGAATTTCTTCTCAAGATCCAATCTAAATCTGTTCTCCTTCAACTTAAACCCATTTCCCCTTGTCCTATCGCTGGACACTCTTGTCAAAACTCCCTCCCCAGCCTCCCTGTAGGTCCCTTCAGGCACTGCAGGCAGGGATAAGGTCCCCCTGGAGTCTTCTCTTCTCCAGCTGAACAACCCCAGCTCCCTCAGCCTGTCCTCGCAGCAGAGCTGCTCCAGCCCCTGGGTCAGCTTTGTGGCCTCCTCTGGACTCGTTCCAACAGCTCCATGTCCCTCTTACGGTGGGGACACCAGAACTGGACGCAGTATTCGAGGTAGGGTCTCACAAGATGGATCTGTGGATTTTCAGAACAAAGGATAGGTTTTCTTCCAGCTCCAGTCTTCGTACCTGTTGGCCGGCTGGACCAGCAGTACTGTGCCAAGAGCAGGTATTTCACCCACAGATACTCCAAAGACATTTGCAGGCTTGGATTCAGTAGAGGGACAAGAAGAAGCGCTGGTTCTTCACTCAGCATTGCCCTGAAATTCATCACATCCCATAACCAGCAAGGCTTTTAATCTGCCTCCCAAAATAAAGTACTTCATTAGGAGTAGCAAAGTTTCTGTAATTCTCAAAGCCGATCTCAGTGATTTCTTTTGGAGAGTTTTGCTATAAGCTTATGAATGTTTTTAATTCAGTTTCAACGTTGTGAACAATCACTTCTTACTCACTAACGTGTGGACTTGGACTGATTGTTAAATGAGGCACGGAAAGCAAAGTAAATCACACGTATTAGAGCCTCCATCCCAGCCACAGCTGTCACACACGAACCATCCACTGGGTTTACGAGAGATAGCAGCCAAGCGTAGAACAAGGGAACATGACCTGCTCTAATCATCCTACCCTGGCAGCCTCACAGCAGAAGAAATACCCCCAAGGAGCAAAGTCATGCAGGTGTCTACGGGCAGCTCCTCTTGGCCATCAGGGCAGCACGATGAAACCGAATGGTGAAGGAGGAGGAGGAGGAGGGGAGCAGCTACCAAAGGACAACTGGAGGTGGGCAACAGCCTCTCCTACAGAACGAGAAATTGCACACAGGGCAAAGATAGGCTGCAAAGGGCTACGTGTGAAAAGATCAAGGAGGGGAGGCTGCAGAAGGATGTAAACAGAGGGGTGACGTAGTTAAAGGACAACCAAGGATATTATTTCTGTGGTCCAAAGGGTACACAGCACCTTACAGAGTCTTCTTCCAGCCTATCACCACGATGGACACCACTATTAGTCTGTCAGCTAGCAGATCCAAAAGAGAGCAATTCGGAATGAACAAGCACAAACGTTACAATTTCTTCCCCAGGGGTACAAACACACCTTGCAACCTCCCGTCCAGCTGAAAGGAGAAGCGTCACCTCCGTCGTGTGGGCTCTGAGCTAACAGACACGACAAACGGGATTACCCACCGCTGCCCTTTTTATAGAGGAGCTGGTCAGTGGGAGCTGGTAACACGCACATCATCATCCAAACAGCCTCGCCCTAAAACCTCCTTCTGAGATAAAAGTTCCACCTCTATTGGACAAGGTGCAAAAAAAAAATAAAATATTTATGGTTCAAATACCAAATTATGTCTTAAGAGATCTGAGTTAAGCTCCCAGAGGTAGTGCTGGTTCTGAGATGGAGAAGTTTTTTTTTTCAAGAGACATTATGAGCACACTGAATGGTACAAGGTGCCAGGGCAATTCCTTATGGATGTACCCGTCTGAGCTGCCAACAGACCTGGAGCTACACAGCATCCCAGCCAAGGCTCTGCTGGGTTTTTTACCAGTGGTATTAATGGATGCTTGTTGGCTTGTAACCGGCAAACACCCTGTGAA
>NW_009729099.1:1168-11687 GCF_000703405.1 Apaloderma vittatum | reverse complement strand
TGGGGAACAAAAAAGGGATACTGTGGTGGCAGCCCCATCCCTGGGAGTTTTTCAGGCCAGGCTGGATGGGGCTCTGGGCAGCCTGAGCTAGTGGGGGATGTCCCTGCCCATGGCAGGGGCTTGGAACTGGATGAGCTTTAAGTTCCCTTCCAACCCTGACAATTCTATGATTCTGCGATTCTAAGATTCTATGGTCAGAGAGTGATTTCTGTTCCGGGGGAATGCACTTCCCCTGAGGGTAAAACAGGATTATGGGAAGAAAAGGGGAAAGCCCAGAAAGCCAACCATGACCACATTCTGCCCCTCTGCTCTGCTCTGGTGAGACCTCACCTGCAGTTCTGTGTCCAGCTCCGGGGCCCACAGAATAAGAAGGATGTGGATCTGCTGGAGCGGGTCCAGAGGAGGCCACAAAGATGATTAAGTGGTCGAAGCACCTCTGCCGTGAGGACAGGCTGAGAGAGGTGGGGCTGTCCAGACAGAAGAGAAGGCTCCGGGGTGACCTTGTGGCCTTCCACTACCTGAAGGGGGCTTATAAGAAAGATGGGGACAGGGTTTTTAGCAGGGCCTGTAGTGACAGGGCAAGGGACAATGGTTTTAAACTCAAAGAGGGGAGATTCAAACTAGATATAAAGAGGAATTTTTTCATGCTGAGGGTGGTGAGACCCTGGCACAGGTTGCCCAGAGAGGTGGTAGAGGCCCCATCCCTGGATACATTCAAGGTGAGGTTGGACGGGGCTCTGAGCAACCTGATCTAGTGGAAGATGTCCCTGCTCACTGCAGGGAGGTTGCAGTAGATGACCCTGAAAGGTCCCTTCCAACTCAAGCTGTTCAATGATTCTAAGAACAAAGCGTGGCCAGATGCCTGCAAACTTGAGCGACCCATTTCCAATCACTATTTTTAGAGCAGTTTAGAACCCAAGTTCCTTTGCCAGTAGAGAAAAGCATTTGCTAAAACACCGTCACAACATCCCAAGTGATCTTTTTTCTCTTTAGCCGGTTTTGCTCAAGCTAAACTTCACACCCAACCTGCTAATCGACATCTCACCCGATAAGGCATGGATTCGGTAGCCTCGTTATATTTCTGCCCAGCTATCAACGTCTCCATCAAAAGAAGCCTCCAAAAGCACGAGATGGAAGCTTATCAACAGGAACCCACCCTGTGGACACCTGCCAGCCTTGTTCCACTTGGTTTCTCCTTCTTTGCCGAGGAGACACGACCTTCAGAACAGGTAGCGCCTTCCGCTGCGGTTCTCCTTGAGGGTTTCTGCCGAATTAGAGCTGCTTTTAGCGAGCTGCTCGCACTGTTTGTTTCTCTGTGAGCACAGGAAGCCTTGTGGAGAGGTCAGTCAACAAGTATTATTGATCGCTTCTTACAGCACCAAAAACTCCACTAAACACGACATAATACAGATAAAAATAGCAATGAACTTTGTTCCCAGAAGAAAGGAAGAACAAACATTGCACAGCAACGAGCAACAGCTCCAGGGCTAGTTTGCGCCCCATAAATCCGTCGGGCTCTAAAGAGTGACCCCGGGGCAACTGGGAGGTCCAGCACACGAGCTGCCAGCACATGAAATGCAGAGTTTTCATCCCCCTCTCTTGTTCGCAGTGACAGCAGAGCCTGCTGAGAGCCAGAATGGTTTGCAGCTGGCGAAGGACTCCGCAGCAAACTGCTCGGAGGGAGGGGGAACCAACAGAGCTGGAGGACACCCGTCTCTCGACAGCAAGTTGCAGACAGACGCGAAGCTGCTCTGCTTATGCTCAAACCCCTCAAAGCTTCACCAACGTGGCCGATGCGGTTCCAGCTCCAACCACAGTGTCAGCTAAAGGCTTGGCACGCTTTGGGTTTGCTCTGAGCATGGACACGCTGGCTTGGGGATGGCATAGTCCCACGTGCTGGAAAACACAGGCGCTCTGGGGAACGAGTGAGAGCACGGGGCTCCTACCTCAGGCGGTGATCATGCCCCTGTACTCGGCACTCGTGAGACCTCACCTCGAGTACTGTGTCCAGTTTTGGTCACCACAGTACAAGAAGGACATCGAGGTGCTGGAGCGGGTGCAGAGAAGGGCAACAAGGCTTGTGAGAGGTCTGGAAAACAGGCCCTGTGAAGAGCGGCTGAGGGAACTGGGTTTGCTTAGTCTGGAGAAGAGGAGGCTGAGAGGAGACCTTATTGCCCTCTACAACTACCTAAAAGGAGGCTGCAGTGAGGCTGGTGCTGGTCTCTTCTCTCTAATTACTAATGACAGGACAAGGGGAAATGGCCTCAAGTTGCGTCAGGGTAAGTTTAGATTGGATATTCGGAGGAAGTTCTTTACTGAGCGAGTGGTGAGGCACTGGAACAGGCTGCTCAGGGAGGTGGTGGAGTCACCAACCCTGGAGGTGTTTAAAAAAAAAGTAGATCTAGCACTTGAGGCTGTGGTGTAGTGGTTAGGTGTGCTGGGATGAAGGTTGGACTAGATGACCTTCAGAGGTCCCTTCCACCCCCTGACATTCTGTGATTCTGTGTGATTCTGTGGTGCCTCTCCTTGCATCGCATCATCTACAGGGGGACGCTGAAGGAAGCAGCAACTGACACTTCAGTAAGGTTATAAAACACAGCCTAGCATGGAGGTTTTGCCCTTGGAGAAGCACCTTTCTTCTAGCCTCTGTCATAGAAGCGCGTCCTATGGAAGGATTTGAAAGCCTTAAGAACTGAGGCATCACAAAATCGTTTCAGAGGAGGCTCGCAGCGCCCAGAAAGCTGCAGGAAAAGCAATTTAGAGGTCACTTCTCACCAAGCAGGAGAGAAGATAAAACTCACCAGCCTCATCTGCAGAGCAGAATAGGTGATGTGAACAGAGGCACAACCAGATAAGTAGCAAAATATATGAAAAAAGAAAGAAATAATAAAGAAAAGGACTCTAAGGCTCTGGGTTTGTGCTCCTGACAAGGAGTCTTAATTCATACCGAGACAGCTTCAGAATAGCACATCAACACTTGGTCCTCCTCACTAACCGGTTTCCTTAGATCTGCTGAGCTGTTTGGGCTGAATGAGCAATTAGAGTGTAAGAAAACAGATGGCTCTATTTGGCAACTTCTTTGAAAGTGTCATTTTGAGACTAGCCAGGTCATATCACAACTAAATTACTTCAGATTAACTGCTTTCAGGCGCCCTGTAATAAAGAGATGAAACTCCTCGGGCAGTAATCTCTTAAGATCACCAAACTGATTGCCCCCACTCAACAACCATCATATTTTATCATGAACAGCAGATTCAATTAATAAGATCACAGAATCATAGACTGGTTTGGGTTGGAAGTGACCTTGCAAAGATATTTAATCATTGCAGAAAAGGCGCAAGTTTGGCAAACCATTTACACGCTGTGTCCATCTCCTTTTCTTTTTTTTATTCAAAATCCCAAACCTTCTCCACGTACAGAGAAAGATTCCTCTTCCAAAATGCCTTTTGGGACTGAACCGGGATGCTCCCGGACAGGAGCACTGCACTGAGGACTGAAGAAAAAGAGACGAGTCACATTCTCATGTACAAAAACTCAATTGCTAGCATGAGTTCAGTCTGCAACCCAAAAAATCAAGTTGCCCATCCACCCCTGTCCATCAGACGTTCTTCACTGTGAGGGTGGTGAAACCCTGGCACAGGTTGCCCAGAGAAGCTGTGGATGCTCCATCCCTGGGAGTGTTCCAGGCCAGGTTGGACGGGGCTTGGAGCAACCTGGGCTGGTGGGAGAAGTCCCTGCCCACGACACGGGAGTTGGAATGAGCTGATCTTTAAGGTCCCTTCCAATACAAACCATTCCGTGACTCTATGATACACGTTCTGGTGTCCGTCTCCAACCGGTTTGCTGAGAAGTGGTCATCAGGAGCTTAGTGAATAATTCTGTCGGGATCCCAAAATCACAGGTTGGAAGGGACCACCAGCAGGGATCCTCTCCAACCTCCAGCTCCAAGCAGCGACACCGTCAGAGCTGCGTTAGGTTGCTCCTGGGCTACCCAGCCGGCATTTTTGCAGCTTTGAGGACAGAGGCTCTTGTGTTCAATATTAGGATAACGGTTCTACAATCAATCCTCGTTCTGTTCATGGTGATCTTGGTTTGGAGTAGAAAAGCAGGAACAAAACACACACTCAATTAAGCCAACATAATCTGAAGACAAATTCAGCCAAGAGCATCATTCTCAAGTTCCCCATTCCAGCAATCAGCTATAATTTGAGAAAGGATTCGGGGCTCTGGGGGCTTTATTGGGTTTTACTCCGCCCGATCCCTATCACCTAAAACTTCTACATCCAAGACATCATCTTGGGCAGCGTAATGGTTATTTGCGCTTCACCGAGGTGTCAATTCGGGACGGCTTCGAAGTGACCCCCCGCCACAACTGCTGCAGTTCCCTCCAGGCTGCAACCACCCCAACTTCAGAAATATTAGACAGTGAAATAAATATCTGATGTGTTCCGGGATGAAACCAGCTCCAACGACAAGTAAACACGGTACTTTTCAACCGCCGCCAACATATGATTTCAATGTCCAGTTTTAAATCAACAAGTACAAGCTGAACACAAAACACACGAAGGAATTTTAAGCTGGTTCGGAGTTGCCCATTTCATGCAAAATAGAAAACACCACCCAAATCCATCTTTCCTTTACTCATCTGTAGAACAGGACTGTAAACCCACGACTAATTTCAATTCCAAAGCTGCTATTTACAATTCAGATGAGAGCCTGGCCAACAGACGTTTTTCAAAAAGCATTTCAGTTTAATCATGGATAGATCCAGCTGGAGGAGGGGTAATTAATTTTTTCACAAACACAGTCGCTGCATTCTATGCAAATTCTTGTTTGGAAAACACTACTACAGGCTACGTGGGTAAATGAAGTTTGGAGTTTAGTGAGGTCTCCTCAGAGAACGCTTTCTACCTAACCCATTACCACCGGGTAAGTTCCGGCAACTTGTTTAATGCAGAAGAAAACTGGATTCTTTAACCTGAATTTAACGATTCATAATTAGGTTTCAGCTACAAAATGAGTTAAAAATGAAAACTGCCTAAACCAATTTTAAAATGTGATTTCAAGAACATATTTACTTATGCCTTTTTCACTGTTCCAGCTGTCCAAGGTTAGAGTTTGCAGGTTGGTACCAAGAAATTCCAGGGGGTTTCTAGTTATTAACAGGGTCCGGCAGAAAGAAAATCTGATCTGACAGTTCCCTTTTTTGAAGGTTATCTGAAACACAGATGAAAGAGCTGGGAGTTTTTCTAGGAGAGGGATTTAACAGTTCTGGGGAAAAGGGAGCCCCCAAAGGCATTCTATTTTTGTTAATTTTTTTTTTAATTTATATACATGTGCTAGACACCTAGCTACCATCCTTTTTAAACACAGATCTTTCACATGTTCTAATTACCTCAGCGGTTTAGAGTCATTAGATTAGTCTTAACACTGCCAGTGGACCATCACTTAGCGGGGCTTATGAAAACACGATACTTAAGGGAAAATAACGTTTTTGCCTAGGAATTTTGCAATTTTCTTCCACTTGAAAAAAAAAAAAAAAAGACTCCAGCATTTCCAAACAGCTGTAGACCACCCAAATTACTGAATCTTTTCCAAGTTCAGTAACAGCTAGAATAGATAAAATCCTGAGTTTGGTGTATCTGATGCATTATCTCTTTGTATAACCAGTCTCTGACTGAAAGACCTCTTTCCTTTGATATATTAATAATAAAAAAAACCAAATTTAACACTGCTAGGGTTATAGAAGGCATTACCACATCCCTCATTTCGGTTTTTAATTGGCAGTAAGAGACAGCCAAAGCAAAAATGTTAAGTATAGCAGCAGGTGAGACGTGGCACAGTGTTTTCTTTAGTTATTCTCATCGCTGTTGCCCAAAAAAACGCGGCATTTTCAGGCTAAGTCAGAATACACAGTTCAGTCGCTTAAGGTACCGAAAATTTTCCTTTTCCACCCCAACTTCCCCCAGATTTCTTTCACTATTTCCTCTCTGGTGGAGAGCAGCGAGTGGAAACGTGCTCCACATCCGTGTGAGACGATGGTCTAATAGAAGTGGAAACTATCTCCTTATACTGGAAGAAAGCAGCCATCAACAAAACAAAGAGGTGCAGTTGCTCATTTCTAAACATTTCCAGATGAGTAGGGAAAAGAAAATAAAATGTCCTGGCTCTCCTTGAAACGCATCGGAAAGTTACCACTTCCTCTATACCCTAGAATCAAGCAATCATTAAAAACCACGTGCGCTGTACCTCACTTGGGAATATTGTCCAGTCTCTTTCCTTTTCTGGAATTCTTATATCTTTTTTCAATAGCAAGAACTGTCTTTAACATGAGGATTCAGAAGACCGAGCATGTTGTCAGTCAGCTGCAAATTCTGCTAACAAACAGCACTTGAGATCTTCGCTGCCAATAATAAAAGATTATTTGGGACAAGGAAAATTTGCAATTGAAGCTGTTTCTAAAGACTTTCTGCTTGGAGGGCCGCAGTTACATTTTTATGACATACCTTGTCTTGTTATATCTTAGATATCTGCTCAGTTTTCCTCTTTCCAGAAGCATCTTAGGAGTAGATTTCTGATCTCAATTTGGTGCTTGAGCATGCAGGCTTTTTGGGTGGGAAGCAGTATAAAATGATCCCATCATATCATCGGATCACAGAATGGGTTGGGTTTGGAAAAGATCTTAAAGAACATCAAGATCCAACCCCCCCAGCCACGGGCTGGGACCCCTCCCACCAGCCCAGGTTGCTCCAAGCCCCGTCCAACCTGGCCTTGAACACTCCCAGGGATGGGGCATCCACAGCTTCTCTGGGCAACCTGTGCCAGTGCCTCACCACCCTCACGGGAATATTTCATTATAAAATACTCCATTTCAAAAACTGCATTTTAAATTTTTTTTTCTAGTTATTTTTTAATTATTATTTTTTTCCTTTCCATTTCCAGGGATGAGGCTTCCATAACTTCTCTGGGAAACCTGTGCCAGTGTCTCACCACCCTCACTGGAACATTTCGTTATAAAATACTCCATTTCAAAACTACATTTTAATTATTTTTTTTTCTAGCTATTTTTTAATTTATTTTTTTTATTTCTTTTCCACATCTCTGAAAGCCATGATCCCTGAGAACTGCCTGAATTCCCACCTGCGGAACCCTGACCACAGGGTCCGGTGCACCAGCGGTGCCGCAGCAGCATGTACACGTAGAGCACGTTGGCGCTACCCTTGCTCTCTTTTTTCCATCCCTCCAAAGTTCTGATCACTCATCTATGCTTACCTGAACCACACAAAGTCCAAAATACTGCCAACCACACACCTGTTGTCTCATGGAGGTGACGTGGAGGAAAGACTAACCAGCGAGTGGACAATGTGACGGACAACACAACGACAAGAAGAGATCCCCCAACCAGCTCTCCGTCACGCTGGTCTTCAAAGCCTTAGAGAGTCTGTCTATTTTCTCGCGTCTCTACGTAAGTAGATCCTGCAGCACATAAAAACAATCATTTTTTTCTCCAATGTCATCAATTGGTTATGGGAAAGGGAACTGCTCAAGGTCAGCGATACCCAACCGGTTGACACAGGAGGAGGTAATTGGTGTCAACTGTCACAGCAGAGTTCAGAGAAGCAATTTCTCAGTTACTTAAGTATTTTTTCTTGAAATAGCTATTTCTATTACATTTAGGAATTGAGGCTACTTTCATCTAATGTCCAAAACAATATAAGGAACAACAGTGGATTTGAAAATATCAACAGTTGTGATCACCCAGTATCAACAGTCACAATATCATGGAATGTTTTCAACTATAAATGAGCTCAGTGACACGGAAACTTGATGCATTTCTCCACAGGAGGGTTTTAAAATAAGGATAATAGTATGGAAGAGCCTTGAGTCAAAAGGTGAGAAAATAAAAAGATGACTGATTCTGCCTGGTGTCTACCTAAGGAGACCTAACAGAATCTCCAACAGGAGAAGAGGACAGAAGGGAGGTGGAGGCTCATCATTAAACAAGATTATTGGAAGTCAAAATCCAAACCAAGAGCAGCATGAACAGATAAAACACCAACAACCTGGAAAGTGCATATGCCGATTACAAATCTTCTCCACTTGTATTATTTTGCAAGTATAGGATATGAGGCATCTCCAGAGAGTTACTACAAAAATGCAAGATGGAAGAAAAAAATAAATACACAGGAACCTCAATAAAACCAAAGATTGTTCATTTAATAATTCACGAAGAACTTAAAAGGGCCTGTCCATAATGTCTACAAAACCACACTATCATACTAAAATCACTCACTGTATAACAGTAGAAAACTTGTACTTTAGAAGTGTACTTGCACTAAAAATTGTGTTAAAGATTATCATGGAACTCCTCAATGTCTTATTTCACATGAAGCAAACTGGCTGTAAGGATGCATCGCCCTACGACACTCAGATAAACAGCACGGGGAGCAAAATACCTCAGACAAAACCCTTCAATTGTGCCTCCACAGTAATGACTAAAGAATTTGTAATTGGTGGGGGGATGACCTCAAAAAGCTATTAACAAAGGCCCTAGGAAGACACTGTTGAAAAACTGAAATCATAGGATAAGAGGAACTGTCATGGATTAGAGAGCAGATAAACCGTAGGAAACAGGCTAGAATTAAATACTGGATTTTGAGGCTCCCGAAAGAGTAACAGGAAGGTGCTCCACGATCCTTTACAAGGACCAGCGGTATTTCACGTAAGGAGTCGAAACTGGAAAAGCAACCAAAAGAGCTAAAGTAATGTTTGAAGAGATTAAATCGTTCATAACAGTCATAATTAAGTTGGAGGTTTCGGACAGCCCTATCAGAAGTGAAATCATCTGCTGCGAGATGCAAGGTAGCATGTACGTCTAGAGAATAAAATAATAAAACCTGCTCACATCTAGTGAGAAAACTTCAGCTGTGCAGGAACGGCTTGGGTAGGGGGATCTTCCAAAATCTCTGCAACGGAGCCCGCTGGCGTAAGCACAACACTGCTGCTCGACCAGACACCCAAATGTCCAAGGTGCTCATGAAAGGTGGATATTTTGGGGCAATCAGAGCAGGACAGGGACGCTCGTGGCAGGGAAAATTCCCTCAAAAGTTGAGCGACGCTCTCATTTCGATTCCATTTCTTTGCACTTTTTTCCAAGGTCAAGTATTCACTCAAAAACACGGGCAATAAATCCTCCTACATAATACTGGGTTGGACCAGCAGCTGACAACGAATAGAAAGGGCTCAATTATATCTATATTTTTAATAATTTCACAAAAAGTTTATCAAAATCTGACGATATTAGGCAAAGGCAACAAGAAGAACTGGGCAGAGAATATGGAAGACAGCACAAAGAACCCAAATGTCACCAACCAGAGAAGCTGCGAAACATATTGATCCCCGATGCACCCACATTTCTCCTTTCCCTTCTCCTCTACCTCTCCTCCTCCTCAAGTGGCTGATGAGACAAATTGGATGCCAAGAAAAATTTACCCAGGTAGAGAAACAAAGGTTTACGTCAGTTTACGATAAAAAATACCACACGTGAAAGCAGTACCTTAAAAAAAAAAGATAACGGGAGAAACGAAATTAAAAGCCACTGTTTATCCCACCATATGCTACAGGAACGAGATATAAGAGAACGAAGTAAAATTCGACTGCAAGTCACTCCAAGTTTGTAAAATTCATTGCGAAACACTGTGGGCAAAAGCTTAGTGTGACTCAGGAAGAGATCTGAAGCTCACAATGTATTCACAGGCACACATACGCACACGTTTCAAAGGTGAAAAATCTAAAATATCGTAACTTGAAAACATCAAATGAAATGTAGTAAAAGGGCTTCCTAGAAGGAGGTTATTCCAAAAGCGCTTGCGATGAGGCTTCTCGAGTCTTTCTCTGAATGCTGTGATTTTTTGAATCCGTGCAGTTAAAACTCAGATGGCCAGATGCAGGGCCCATTACAAAAATGCATTAAACGAGGCACTTCATTTTTTCAAAAATTCTGAAACAGCACTTCTGCACGGAATCCATCACTGCCCGAAACATGGCACTGCCTTGAAGAACATGGGGAGGAAGGGGGGACAGGAAAGGGACCTCCACGTGCAGGTTTGCCCCCTTCAGATGTTACTGCCCCCTTAGTCTGGGCAGCGCCCTAACCCAGAAAAGGCTTTTTTTTTTTCCCCTATAATTCTTCTTTTCTGATGATATTAAGTCTGAAGGTTTTCACAGCTGTGTCTTGAGCTTCAGTGTGAGAAGAAGAGGGTCTATAGGAAGGAATGGGAAGGAGACTGCATCAGGGAGTGTAGCAGAATCACAGAATCATAGAAGAGTTTCAGCTGGAAGAGACCTTCAAGACGATCGAGTCCCATCCCTATTGACACCACGAACCCATGTCCCTCAGCACAACACAG
The DNA here is from genome assembly GCF_000703405.1 of Apaloderma vittatum. Taxonomy (NCBI): domain Eukaryota; kingdom Metazoa; phylum Chordata; class Aves; order Trogoniformes; family Trogonidae; genus Apaloderma; species Apaloderma vittatum. The sequence goes on along the minus strand of NW_009729099.1, from coordinate 1,278 downwards.
AATCAGAATCATGGGATGGTCTGGGTTGGAAGGGACCTCAAAAATCATATTGTTCCAAGCCCCTGCCATGGGCAGGGACATCCCCCCCCAGCTCAGGCTGCACAGAGCCC
>NW_009729099.1:0-952 GCF_000703405.1 Apaloderma vittatum | reverse complement strand
CCTTCACCCATCCGTCTCTTAAACACCTCCAGGGGTGGCGACTCAACCCCCTCCCTGGGCAGCCTGTTCCGATCCCTGACAACCCTTTCAGTAAAGAAATTCTTCCAAATATCCAACCTGAACCTCCCCTGGTGCAACTTGAGGCCATTTCCCCTCGTCCTATCACTTGCCATTAGGGAGAATGGACCAACCCAACTACAACCTTGTTTCACGGAGGTGAATCTCCCTTCACTCTCCTCTTCTCCAGGCTGAACAACCCCAGATCCCTCAGCCATTCCTCATAAGACGCACACTCCAAACCCTTTCCCAGCTTGGTAGCCCAGCTCTGTACCCCCTGCAGCACCTCAATGTCCTTCTGGTAGTGAGGGGCCCAAAACTGGACAAAACTAGTGTCCAAAACTCGTGATAGGATGAGGCATAATAATTTCAAATTGAAAGAGGAGAGATGAGATATAAGGAAGAAATTCTTTCCCATGGGAGTGGTGAGACCCTGGCCCAGGTTGCCCAGAGAATCTGTGGATGCCCCATCCCTGGCAGTGCCCAAGGCCAGGTTGGACGGGGCTTTGAGCACCCTGGGGGGGAGGGGTCCTTGCCCAGGGCAGGGGGGTTGGAACAAGGTGATCTTTAATGTCCCTTCCAACTCAAACCGCTCCGTAATTCTATGAGATCACAACTCCTCGGGCTCCCACCATATTCAACTGTAGGAAGCAGGAAAAACCAGCCCCACAGCAGAACCCAACCAAAAAGCATCAGACCGAGTACTCCAAAGTAGAAATGAGGGGCTTTGGCTTGTTGTTTTGATTGGGTTGCATTACTGGAAAAAAGCTAATTCAAGAGGACAGCAGCATTTGAAACTCAGATTTTGTTCTCATTGCCTGTAGCTCAGCTCCAGTAAGACAAAACCAACTCTTCCAGATACAGATCATAGAATCATAGAATTGCCAAGGTTGGA
>NW_009729098.1:3010-12383 GCF_000703405.1 Apaloderma vittatum | reverse complement strand
GGAGGGGTCGGTGACAGGGTGCTCAAGGTCCCGTTTTGCCCCCCGTCCTTTTTCTTGCCGTGCCCCTCGGCTGCAGGCACGGGGGCAGAGCCTGCACCCAAGGCTGTTGAAGCCGGGGGCTCGGTGCCCGGGGATGACGCTGGAGACTTTTTTATCACAGGACTGTAGTAAATAGGGAGCATTAGCTAAATTGAGTTGACTTAATAAAATCTCGATGCGTTCCAGGAAGATTGTGAATTCATTAAGGCCACAGCTGGACAATCTGTTCCCCTCTGCTCTGCCATGACTAGTTTATAGCCCTGGAAGAGACTTGTCATTTACCTTTTCTGTTTAATTACTGTAAAGCTGTTCCCCTCCCTCACAAATATTTTTTTTTTTACTTTTTTTTCTTCCTTTTTTTTTTTTCCTGGCAGAGCTAGGCTCTGGGGAAATTAAAGAGCAATTAGGATGTTTGCTCACTCTGTTATACCTGAACAGATACTTGAAGGTAAGTTGGTGCATTGGTGTGATTGGCTTCCACAGGAGCTGTTGGTGCGGCAGCAGGGCTGTCAGACCCTCTCCAGTCCAGAACTGTGTTAATCCTTTGATTACCTAAGGCCAGACTAAGCACAAACGTGGGGCACAGCTTGTACTGTTTTGAAAACTACTGATAAGAAGTGAGAAGCCGAGGGCAGCATTTACAGGAGCTGGTTTAAGGGGATGGAGGAGGTAGCAAAGCCTGCCTGGCCTGGAGAGCTTGACTGAGCTGCCAGAAAAACGTGCGTGAAACGACGGAAGAGGTAAGAGAAAGGTCCCCCATGCCAAGGACCTGATCTCCTGATGATGGGGCTGGGCTGAGCAGGGCAGGAAGTGCGGGTCAGGGGGACGCGGGCACCTGGAGGCTCTTGTGTTGTAAGGGGATGGAGGAGGTAGCAAAGCCTGCCTGGCCTGGAGAGCTTGACTGAGCTGCCAGAAAAACGTGCGTGAAACGACGGAAGAGGTAAGAGAAAGGTCCCCCATGCCAAGGACCTGATCTCCTGATGATGGGGCTGGGCTGAGCAGGGCAGGAAGTGCGGGTCAGGGGGACGCGGGCACCTGGAGGCTCTTGTGTTGGCTCAGCCCTTGCACAGTCTTGTTGGTGCGTGCTCCTGCGGGAGCCGATCGGAACTGTTGCTTTCTCTTTAAAAATAATCCTGAGAACAGAGCTAAAAGGAGATGAAGCGTGACTTTTTCCTGTGTACCTACAACTTGGGGTGAAACGTTCTTGGCAGGGGAAGGCAAGAGATTTGAGCTCCTGGTGCATTTCAAAATCGATGAGAGGTGAGCTGTGGGTTTTAGTGAAGAACATATCCCTTCTTGTGAAACTTCAGTAATGGCAAAGTAGATGTTCTCAGGGAGAGGTGGCATTAAAGCCTGAGCAGCTCATTTTGCTGTGTGTGTGTTTGATAAATTGCTTGGGACAGTTAATCAGATGTTAACATGGAAGAAGGGAGTTGTGTTAGCAGAAAAAGAGAAGGTGGCGTTTTATCAAGTGGAGGTGGGGCTGTTAAAATGAACAACCACAGCAGGGTGGGAGAGAAAGGAATCTGCTCTGCCCACATGGATGGAAAAAGCTGTCCCTTGGCGTTGGTCTGGGAGGGCAGTAACAGCATCTCTCTCGGATGTGGCGCAGCACAGGAATTAAAACCGCTCGTGTGAGGGTTGGCGGCGTGAGGCTTCGTAGCAGCTGTTTCCTTGGTGGTTCCAGAGCGTGATTAAACGGGAGCGTGGCACTGGGTGCAGGGAAGAGAAGAGGGTATCAGGAGCAGTTGGATGGTGCTTTTTGTGAGAGGAGCCGGTCTCCTCACTTCAAAGGGTCTGTGCACTTCAGGCCACTGAAGTGGATTAGAGAGCGACGAGCAAGGTCACCGTTTCAAGCGGCAGGTTCAGCTCTGCCGGAACGTGGCTTGCAAGCCTCGAGTTTCTCTTCCTCCATCAGCCAGAGACCTCGCTGTGGGTAGTTGCTTCAGTGGCCTCACCCCTTCCTTAATTTATCTCTGAAGTTTGGAAATGAGAGGGGTGTCAGCTCTCAGATTGCACGAGTGTAGGGATGCAGCGAGGGGCGGTTCGGTCGGCTTTCGCTCGTGTGATTTTAGCGTGGATGTTGCTAGCGTAGCCATTCCCTGCCACGAAAAAAACTTCAAAGGAGACACACAATATATGCGCAGGTTGTTAGGTTGAGATTACTCCCCTGGGTGTAGAACTGCTCCCCAGAAAATCTGATTCCGAGCAGCTGCTCTCAGCCCTCCCCCAGCGCCCGGGCGCCGGCTGCCCGGGTTCATGGCGCTGTTGGCAATTGGAGCGCGGGGCTGTAGGACGCGCTGGCTGCCAGACCTTGTGGGGAGGTGAGGCGAGATCGCCGGGAACAAAATGATCATTACAGGCCATTCATGTCAGCAGCGTTTATGCTTTTCTGTTTGCTTGCGAGCCAAAACAGCAGCTAATTTGCGCGGCTGCCTTTTGTAGAAGGGCCTTTTGATCAATGCGTGCCTGTGTTCATGTTTCAGCAGGCTATTGATTTCTGCAGCAGCTTTTGTTCCCTGAATTTATGTGCGATGGGTTTCGGCAGCACGCACTATGCATGTTTGATTAAAATTCATTTGACTTCGCTTGCAGTGAAGCTGGGAGCTGGTTTTGCTCCCTGTTTGTAGAACCAAAGCTTTCCTGACTTATTCCTTTGTGCTGAAGCTTCTGCCACCCGTGCCGTCACCAGTAGGCTGTTTCTAATCCTTCCAGACTCACACCACTCCAGCGTTTAATCCCTTAGGTAGACAATATAATATCAGATAGCCAGGCAGCTAGTAAGAGCTGGCATGGAATTTTTTCAGTGTAGTATGTATGTGTACACAACATTAACGTACTCTCTGTGTTGTGCTTCCTCTCTGACTTTAACTTCTCCGTCTTCGTCAGAAAGTTGAGTCATTTACTGAGTCATGTAGCTGCGCAGTCTGACAAGGAATTTAATTACAGAATATTCACTGGTCCTTTGATATATCCAGGTTTCGTAGGTGGGGTAAAACTAGTTGCTATGAATAAACTTGTATTTCATTTTTATCTGTATGCAATCTTGACCACAGTTTTTGGGAAAGTCTCAGGAAAAAAAAGCATTATAATCCTAAAGTTAGTATTTTTTATGAACGTACACACCTTTCTTTTAAAAAGAGTTTGATTTATGATGTAATGTGTATGTAAGTTGTTAAACTTCCCTTGGGACCCAATGGGTTTGTGGGGTAAAACTAGTTGCTATGAATAAACTTGTATTTCATTTTTATCTGTATGCAATCTTGACCACAGTTTTTGGGAAAGTCTCAGGAAAAAAAAGCATTATAATCCTAAAGTTAGTATTTTTTATGAACGTACACACCTAATGTAACGTGTATATAAGTTGTTAAACTTCCCTTGGGACCCGATGGGTTTGCGTTGGGTTAAATAGAGCTCAAATAGATTCGCATTTCCTGGTTTGGGATGGGAGGAAAACCGATGGGTTTGCGCTTTGCTGTCGCCATGTGTCCGAGGGTGCGTTCCGTGACACAAAGACATGGGATTTACTGACTTGTTCCTTGGTGCTGACACCTCAGGTTTGATATAAATGAATTTACAGGTAGAATGCGGCTGGTTTCCTTTGCAGGAGACTTTCTGCCTCTGGAAAACATTGCCTAAGCTGCTCCGCAGAGCTTTGTCTGCCGCCTGGCACGGGTTGGGTCCCGCGTTTGACAAACAGTTGGGCGCGCTGGACTTTGAGCCCAGTTAATGGACTCAAATTAAAGTGGTATTTCTAAAGCAAACACGAACAGTTGGACATGCAGTAGCAGAGCAGGGTGCTGGGTGTCAGAACTCTGTTCTCCTCAGATCTGACGTAACTTGACTGCTCATTGCCAGCCTGCTGCCATCGTAGGTTCAGCTTCTTCGCAGGCAAGAGTGGGGTTTTGTTTCATTGGGGTTTGGGGAGTGGTTTGGGGTTTTTTTTTAAGTAGGGCTTTTGTCTTTCAGAATCAACAATTGTAGGTAACAATTAATTTTGCCCACTTATTCCTTCCTCTGAATACACTTTGGTGTGGCTTGTTGAGGTCTGTGGTGATGAGTAGCAGTGCCGATGAAAAATGCTTCTTGTCTGTTGGTGGCTCTCAAAGTTCTGGTTCAGGTGTTTTACTGGTGTTTCTGTTTTTAAATTAGGCATTGGTAAAATCCTTAAGTGTCTTAAATGTCAGCAGTTAATGTCTAGAACAGCATCCTCCTTTTGTCTTTCAAGTGTTTCGGCCTTACAGAGGTTGCTTATGGCTGTAATTGCTGGTTGGAGGCCCTTGGGAGAGTTTGGATTAAGGGTGAGTCTTTATTAGAGTTAACTCAGTGTTCTGCCCCGAGTGAGGGCTGCAGGATTTCCCCACCGAGGGAGCAGGCTGAGGTTATGTTGTTTGATCATGTAAAATGCAGTTCAAAGAAAACCCTTTTTGTGGGCAATTCAGGTATGTTTGTTCTGATGCTGATTTTTTCAAGGGGTTGGTTAGAACGTCTCCATTTTTTCTCTTGCAACTTGAAAGAAACAACACCTTTTACCTTAGAGGCAGACAAGTCGCCAGGAAATGATGGGGTTTCAAAGTAAGAGAAAAGAGATTAAAACCACATGCTGTTCTTCAGTTCGGCATTACAGCCGCTAGCTTGAATGGCAGCTGCTCCAGTTTTTGAATGTAAGCCAGATTCATTATGCTGTGAAATTATCACTCATTTCTCTAGGTGTGCTCTTTTAACGGCTTAATTAATTTAGATGTGGGCATATGTATTCAAATTAAAACACGATTTACTGTGGTAGTGCTGAGTTACGGTTATAGACTTCTTGTCGAACACGGTTTTATCCTAGCTTTCAGCTTCTCAAGCAGGAATATTAAAAGAAAATAATCTGTACGTGGAATGTAGGTTGAGAAAACGGCACTATCTGAGTTCTTTCTGTAAACACCAGGGAATTCCTAGCAGTTATCAGTTTCTTGTGCTGTTGCCTCCTGAGCAGTGCTGAGGTCCAGCGAGGTGAGGGCACCCTCGTTCTGCCATGGGGAGCAGCAGCTGCTGGTGGAGGCTGGAGAGCATCGCTCAACCTCTTCTCTTACCCGTGTGAGGAGGCATGTATTTGCTTCTGTTCCTCCCCTGCAAAAAAACAAACAAAAAAGAGATATTTTTTTTTTTTCTTCCCTGTCTTACCTAAAGAATTGTTTTGTCTGGCTGAAGCACGTCATGAAGCTTCCTACCAAGATCCGTGCGCACGTGTACAGAGAGCAAAGGGGAGGATAAAAGCTGACGAGTCAGATTTGCATGCCCCTCTAACATACTCCTTCTGTGTTTGCAGGGAGAACTAATCACCTTCTATTACTATTGGAAGAAAACCCCTGAAGCAGCAAGTTCTCGAGCCCACCGTAGGCATCGAAGACAGGCTGTGTTTCGGAGAATTAAAACTCGAACTGCTTCCACTCCAGTCAACACTCCCTCCAGGCCCCCCTCCAGTGAATTCTGTAAGTGGAAGCTAAAAGCAATGCATTTATCTTTGTTTAGGTGCAGGGAGCAACACTAATGTAACGGGGCTGTACCTTCAAGGGAATGAAGCAAGGAAATGGAGTTCAGGCAGTTGCCCTCTCCAGTTCCTAGAGCGGTATGCCAGAATGCCGTGGGCGTCTTTGATCACCAAGTGCTTTGTGCGGTTCTTGAAACATAAAAGCATCCTGGGAAGATGGCAGCATTGCCCTGGTACTGCATTTCCCCACTCGTTTCTTGGTTTTGTGTTGTAGCTTCTCCAGACTTATTACAGTCTTCGGAATTAGATAATGCAAAAAAAAAGAAAAAAAAAGAAGGAAGTCCTTTGTCCCTTCGGAAGGAAGTCCCTTTCATCCGTACTTGGTGACCCACACCGTCTGCTCGATGTCAGGGTGTGTGCTGCAGCCAGCACTGTTGTATCTCAGTGCATCTTGGAAGAGCTTTAGCCTTGACTGAAGCAGAAGCATCTAAACAAAGACCAGGTGCCCAAAGCAGTGAAATGCACTGCACTGCACATGGGTTGTGATTAGTCATGTCCGTATGGATGTATGATCTTCAATCCTTATGTGAAAGGCTTACACTGCCCTGTGAGTTTTAAGTCTTTCTGTGGACTAAACCCAGCACGTTTCACGTGCCTTCTAAAAAAATAAAAAGAGTCTATGTGGAAGGCACAGATCGGCAGGCTGCTATTAATATGGGAGAGAGAGGAGACGTGGTGAGCAGGCAGGACAAAGAGTTCGGGAGAGGGTATTAGCAAGGTAGTGAGAAGGGACTGTTAGCTTTTCCTTGCTGAAATTGATAGGGTTTGTTGCTGATTTCTGTGTGCACAAGAAGTGAGGATCTTGACTCTACAGCTCGACCCAAGATGCTCAGCACTTCAGAGCACATGTGGCTGGAAGGACCCCCTCCACGTGGATCCGACTTCAGGATGAGAATAAAAATCAGTTTTGTAGAGGAAAGCAAGTTTTAGTGTCAATTTTGAAGTCAAGGTTTAAACGCCTGCAAGAATTAATGTAGAAATTAAGGTAGTGCTAGCAGCTACTGTTATTAGATGGGACTCTGTGTTAATTTCCAGGGTAATGAGTTGTTGACAAATGCTGATGGCAGGTGCTGTAGAATCCCTCCCTCTCTATAACCTGCATGTATTACAAAATATCCTCTTGGAACATTTAGGAAAACAGTATTCAAGGACTTCTAATTAAAGATGTGAACAAAAGAAGTCACAGCGCTTTCTGTTTGTGACAAATTACAGACCTCTTAGATTGGGAATTTATAGTGGTGGTGCTAGAGGAATGCAGCATTCGATAAAAAAGGATTAACTCCTGAGTTGTTTTAGAAGAGGGGGTAAGACACAGTTTTTGTGATGTCTGCAGATTTTCAGTGGTTTAGATGATGCTTTTTTGTCACAGCCTTGTAATCAGCTGATTTGCTAAATACTGCTTGCCACAAAGGGAAGTGACCCTTCCTGCATTTTCCACCTCTTCGAAACGTGACATTCTTGAAATGGAAGTTTACCACAGGTTAAAACTGTTCAGGAGGCTTGCAGTGGGGATTGGAATGCTGCTAGTACCCTTGTAGTACCAAAGGAATCGCCTGTTTTTCAAACAGGTGCATTATATGTAAGCGCTCTTTCTTCTACCCGCATTTAGCACTTGCATTAAATATAGCCACGGTGTAACAGAGCAGAGCAGCGGTTCCCGTCTGGCTTAGAAGATGAGTCTAGAAGCAAAATAAAAACCATAAGAGCCACCAAAAGTATCTGTCCATGGAATCTAGTAAAGTACGATCTAGGTATAAAATATTTAATTTTAAATTTGACCAGGTTCTAGAGATAAAACTCCTTTCTCTTGAAAATTGTGCTTTTGGGACACAGCCTCTCTAAGCACAAACAGTATTTGAACAACAACTTTAATTGGAAAAGTTTCGTGTAATCAGAAGTTCTGTGAATTACTCACGTGGTGCGTTCCTGGAATCTTCCTTTTATCTGCAGGGTGGTGAGGTCTGGCCTTGCTTAGTTTGCAAAATCTGAAATACTGGCCATCCGAGACGAGGTGGTTGCAGGAAGTCACAAAATTCATGCAAGAACTATTATTATTAATGATTATTTTAGCCAAGTAGGAGGAAATAAAAATTCTTACTGAGTTTTTCTTTTCTGTTTTCCTCTTCTTCCCTTATTCTTTTCTTATTCAGTGGACTTGAGCTCGGCCAGTGAAGATGACTTTGACAGCGAGGACAGCGAACAGGAACTGAAGGGCTACGCCTGTCGTCACTGCTTCACCACCAGTACGCACCTCATCCATCGCTGCCTTTCTCTCCCTTCTGCTGCTGCCTGTTTACTGCACGATCATTCAAGCAAGAGCAGTTCACGTGCATGTGCAGCTCTTCCAAAAAACCTGGGGTTGAATCAGCTAAACCGTGCAGCATTCCTAGCAGAGTTAATCATGCTTTGCCGTTGCAAATTAATATTGCAGTGACAAAGGAGAATCCTGAGGTAGACGTTTATACAGGGGGGAAAAAATTACATAATCCGTAATGTCTATGATCGATTTGTGACGTAGCGAATGAATATTGGGCTGTGACTGTCACACGTAAAATTGCTCTGCGCTGCACCAGATCTCTTCTGCAGCAGCCCTGCTCGCGTAGGTATTCCTGAAGGTTGTGTCGTATTTGGGCATGTGCCTGGCATGGGAGCGTGAGCCCCAAAATAGGGAAAGGAAGGAAATGAGCTCACTTCACTTTAAGAAACCACAGCTTTGGAAGAATAATAGCTGCCTGCTCGCTCCCAGGTAGAGCAGATAAGGCTTCTTTCTTTGTTTTCCTGCTTAAGTAAACAGTTTGTAAGTTGAATGTTGATGATGTGCACTGGAACACAGACTGAGCTTGGACCAGGACAGACTTTTCCAGAAGTTTCTCCATCTTTGTTGCCACTAGAAAAGCTGCTACTTTCCTCGTTGTTGCACGCTTTCTTTAATAACATGATGTGTTTGTGCTGAGTATCTGGTACATTGCGTGTTTCTAAGCTGTTGCTTTTCCTGCCCCAAGCCTCCAAGGACTGGCACCACGGCGGCCGAGAAAACATTTTATTGTGCACTGATTGTCGCATTCACTTCAAAAAATACGGAGAGCTGCCACCCATTGAGAAGCCTGTAGACCCTCCACCCTTTATGTTTAAGCCTGTCAAAGAGGAAGATGATGGACTTAGTGGAAAGCATAGCATGAGGACAAGGCGGAGTCGAGGCTCGGTAGGCTGAACACTCTTCTTGCATTGCAGCTTCTTCGTAAGGAGGAGGTGTTGTCTGGAAAAGGCGATCTGACTTCTAAAACGATGCTTTCCCATCTTGCTTGCTTGCTGTGGTGTATGCCTGCTGCCGCATTTCTGTGTGCAAGGGTGAGATTTGCTGAGGTGGAGGCATCCAAAAAACTGCCAGACTGGGAGGGAACCAGCGTTGTTACTGGGCTGTACTGTGACTGCTTATTGTGTAGCAGGAGCACAGTGAAATCCTGAGTTTAGAAACTCGTCTTGAATGCCAGCAGATAGGGTGGGGTTTTTTTTCTTTTTTGTCATATGGAACGTGAGGGGACCCTCCTGCCTCATTCACTCTGTGTGTATGCACCCTCACAAATGCGTGTGCATGCGTTTTATGAGAAAAATTTAGCAGGCAAACAGCGGCAGCTTTGGAACATCATTCCAAAGCAGTTTCTAGCAGATACTACTAAATAATATAATCATCGCTTGATTTTTTTTATGGAGACAAATTAAGGATTTGCCTTCTTTTTACCTTTAAGTCCAAAGGAGCTTTCCAAAAGAGTTGGAATAATGTTAAACGCTTTTGGATTT
>NW_009729098.1:0-2979 GCF_000703405.1 Apaloderma vittatum | reverse complement strand
CGGGCTTTTAGAAGGAAGGGTCATCCATTGCCCCGATGCAAGACAGGAAAAAATGAAGAGGTTGGACAAATGCTGACTTTGATACGCTTTTATTTCTGTTAAATAGATGTCTACACTACGTAGTGGTCGTAAAAAGCAGCCAGCCAGCCCTGATGGTAGAGCCTCACCTATTAATGAAGACATCCGTTCCAGTGGCCGCAACTCCCCCAGCGCTGCCAGCACCTCCAGTAATGACAGCAAAGCAGATTCAGTGAAGAAGTCTACCAAGGTAAAACGTTCCCATTCTTCTTTTGCGTTAGGACTGGGCACCCGAGGTGTGTCTTCAGTCGCCTAAATGAGATGCACGTTCTAGGAGGCCAGGGAATCTGTCAGTGACCCAGAAACTCTTACTTGTGTGGATAAGCAAAAAATTTAATGGCGCATCTGACTGATGCTTTGTTCCTGTGCACAAGGATGTGTAGTGATAAAAACCATTCAAGTATCCCCACATAACCTTACTGCTCTCATGATAAATTAATCCTTCAATTTCGGATGCAAATGCAAGCATTAGGCTCATGGAAGTAGTACAGATCAGAAGTGCTATATTTGAGACAAGTAGCCAGTTCTGGGGATTTTTTTCTTTTGCTTTAAGCAGTATTTAATCTTTGTTTACAAAGGAGTCTGAATATGTAGTAATGGAGACTACTTCTGTTACTCTTTTTCTGTATATATATTTGCTTGATTTTTTCAGAGCAAGCTGATGGTTTAGTCTGTTTAAATAAGTGCCTTTCCAAGAGAGTACTGAAGAAACAAAGCCAGGTGAAGTGGGAAGGCTTGCCGTTAAGCAGTGTAAATTGAAAAGTAGGAAGTTAAAACAAACACTAGGAAAAAAAAAGCCAAATTGGAGTATGGAGCAGGTTTTCACATGATCACACTTTGCTTAGTTCTCAGTTTGAAGTTGGGTTAGGTAATTATGTGATGCATAAAGCTGTCCCAGGCCGTGGAAGAAAGTAGTAATTTTCTAATAGCTACTCAGTGTTAGCCCTGTACTTGAGGTGATGTGAAAATATCCCTCTCAAAATATCAGGAGTAAAGCAAGATTTCCACGTAGCAGAAGGAGGCTTATCCTGTGCCTGTCTACTGCAGAAATTCTTGCTCCATCCCCTGTTAACGGTTGGCGTTGGTCTCTGGAAGAGTGTACGGGGCCAGCTGCTCTGGTACAAGTCCTGTCGGACTAGATTCTGCACAGGTGAAGACAACTGCTTTGTTTAAAGTATTCCTTCACTTTCAAAGCTCGAGGTCACACCTGAACAATGAGGAATGTTTTATGTGATGTTCCTCCTTCTTGCTAGCTTGTGTCAGAAGCGCGTGCAGGGTTTGTGTGCAAACTGCCCCTCGGGTTTCTGTCTGCAGAGGTGAAATTGCAGTCTGGGTTGAGGGGGTGGCGAGAGCATTTTGAGGTTACAAGTCTCCTGGGAGCTGCTCCTGGCAGATGGCAGAACAGAGCAGCAGCCCCAGAACAGATTCCCCTGCAACCTGTCTTTGGACAGAGGAACAGCTGCTTATTGGGTTGTTCTTAAATACTGACTTTCTCGGCTTCTTTTCTCACTCTGTAGGAACCCTTCGTATTTATTTGTATTAAATGTGGTAGCACTGGTACACACTCAGTTGACTCTTGCATTTACATCACTGGTGACTCTTGTGTTCTGCTTCATTTGCGGCAGAAGATAAAAGAAGAGGTGTCTTCTCCTCTCAAGAACTCCAAGAGGCAACGGGAAAAGGCGGCTTCTGACACTGAGGAACCTGACAGGTCCAATGCCAAAAAATCCAAAACTCAAGTGAGTCCCACTGGGGAATGTTTTCTCTTAGGAGAAGGGTTTGAGAGTGGGAGAGGTGCAAACCCGATAACAAACCAAAAACGTGAAATCCATGTAAGCCACAGCAAATTGGAACTTTATCTATAGCTGGAAAACAACCAGTATTATAGTGTGTTCCTTCTGTTGAAAAGCAGTGGAATGAGATATAAGTCCAGAAGTCTTATTCTTTTGTTCTAATACCAATATCACCCATATAGCAGTATATTGGGTTATTTTCTACCCTTTGCCCTCCAGTTGTTTTTAACTGAAATTTATTGTTTCCTCTTCTCCAGCCTGTTAGAAGACCACAGCTGGAGTTTTTGTAATTTAATGGTATCAAAACTCAATTTAAATACTTTCGGGATCTCTTTTCAGCTCTGTGTCAAGTGAGCAGGTTCGCTTTGGGCACAGGATTTGGGAATTTTGGCACTGAGCTTTTCATATTACGGAATTGCAGAATGGTTGAGGTTGGAAGGGGTCTGGAGGTCATTGCTCCTACCCCTCCTGCTCAAGGAGGGCCACCTAGAGCCGGCTGCCCAGTACCATGTCCAGATGGCTTTCGAACGTCTCCAAAGATGGAGAGTGTGCAGCCTGTTGAGGCAACTTGTTCCATTGCTTGGTCACCCTCATAACAAAGAAGTGTTTTATTATCTTCAGGCAGAACCTCCTGTATTTCAGTTTGTGCCTATTGCCACTGGCCACTACGAGAAAGAGCCTGTGGCTCCAGTGTCTTTGCGCCCTCCCTTTGGATACCTGTGCTGATTGAAGTCCTGTGGGGTTCAAAGGGTGCTGCTTGCGCTTGCGTGTGCACAGCACGTGTAATAAGCTGCACCCCGTGTCGTGCTGGTGCTGTTCTCTGCGCAGTTTTCTCGTGCACGCTGGTTATTGTCCCCGCTCTCCCTGCAGGAGATCAGCAGGCCGAACTCGCCCTCGGAGGGTGAGGGCGAAGGCGAGAGCTCTGACAGCCGCAGCGTCAACGATGAAGGGAGCAGCGACCCCAAGGACATTGACCAGGATAACCGGAGCACGTCCCCCAGCATCCCCAGCCCTCAAGACAATGAGAGTGACTCGGATTCATCAGCTCAACAGCAAGTGCTGCAGGCGCAGCCCCAGGTGCTTCAAGCACAGAGCGCTTCTGGCCAGG
>NW_009729097.1:16924-18701 GCF_000703405.1 Apaloderma vittatum | reverse complement strand
GGAGCTGATGCATGCTGAAAAACAGAGGAAGAGAAGAAAGAATTTGAGCAAGCAAAGGAGAGTTTGGTAGGTCTGCTCAGTTCCATGGGATCTGTACTGGAGGTTCGTTTGGGAGCAGCTCAGAGAAAGATTGTGTTCATGTCCTGCTCAAAGCTTTTTATGTGTTGGCTGATGCTCAGCTCAGATATATTGATTTTTCTTTACACTTGTAAAGTCTTCTGTAACATCTCCTGGTTTGGAAGTCAGTAGGAATTTCTGGAAGGGAATAGTTAAACTTAGGATCTCTGTTTCTTTACAGGTGACTTGTACTTAGATGTGTAGATTGAAATGAAGAAGAACATTAATATCTTCTGATTTTTTTGTGTGTTTGTGTTTGTAGCTGAGAGGAAAACAATTTTTCAATGATGTTAGACTTGATACTTCAGGAGAAATTTGGTTATTTTGAAGAAATTCTCAGTGGGGAAACAGCGCGCATAACCTGCAGGGGTGCTGCTCAAAAATTAAAGGTACTTTAACATTTCTTGTGCTTACTCAGTAGGAAAATGGTCACCCTTAACTCTCCAGTGTCTGATAGAGATATAGTTTACACACACTAAGATACGTTTTCAGATATCCCATTTCTTCAGCAGAACCCAGGCAGTGCCAAAGTCTAAATGAATTGTGCTGACAGTACCGATTTCATAACCATTCTCAAGTCAGAGGCCTCTTCCAGCAGAGCAGCTTCTGAGCTGCAGTTGCTGGGCTCGCGGTCTTCAGCCTTGTTTGTTTTTAAAAAGCCAGGGAGGGCAGTTCAGAATCACAGGCGCCTTTTTTGCTTTGTGTTTACTGGACATTGGATCACAACTAGGCAGCTCACAGTAATGACAAAGGAATGAGAATTCAGACTGATAACAAGACAGGTGAGGTAATTTTAAATTAACCAGGCTTGGTAAAATTCAGCAGTTAATTCTTGAGAGAATCGGGTAAAATAACTGCAGAGTAAGTAGCAGGTATCTTTGAGAAGCCACGGTAGATGGGGATGTTTTGGAAGACAATGGGCAAGAGAATAGCAACATTGAAAAGGAGCTGGGGAAAAGGACCTTAGAGGAAATTACAGGAAGGGTTGCCCGAATTTAGATTCCTCGGTTTAAGTGGCTCTTGATTCACAGATGAACACGGGGTGCAGCTTTGGGGGAGTGTGTTACAGGCGTGGAGCCTTCTGTGTCTTTATGGCAGGGTCAAAAGGAGGAGTAGAGGAGGAGCTGACTCAGTTTGCAAGTGGAACCGAGCTGGAAGGATCCGTGAGCATGTCGGGACAGGGCTGGTTGATCACTTTGGAGCTGGTAATGTTGTGCTGCTCACGGCCTTTTTTTGTACCTGAGTGACATTGAGTTGTGAAGAATGTAGTTGGGCAATCAACTTCCTAACATACAGCTTAGCAAACAGGTAGATCACCAAGATTTATAGAAAGGAGAGGGTCTCTGTCTAGGCACTTCAGTGATATCTGTATCTTGGCAAAAGCTTGCAAAGATACAGAAATGCAAAGTGTGGAAGGGATATAATCCGCTTCATGTTTTGGTTTTTAATTCTTTTCATATGTAGGTGGTGAGTTTCATCCAGCTGTGCTTTTTGCATTGCAGAGCTCTCTGATTTTACCCAAGATTTGCAAAAAGCAATTTGTGAAAGCCGAGGTGTGGCTTTGTGTTGTGGTTTGGTTTAATTTTTTGTCTTTTTTAAGAAACATGTTCTTATAACTTCTCTAATTTATAGTGGGATGACAGTTTAACAACTAAAGACT
>NW_009729097.1:15410-16893 GCF_000703405.1 Apaloderma vittatum | reverse complement strand
TAGGGAAATAGAATGTTGAGGCCTGTGGGAAATCCTTTAAGAAAAATAAAACATGAGGCAAGCATGCTGTTTAGAAAAGGATATAGGTATCTAACTTGAGAAAAGGCTTTGAGAAGCTGCTAAGAATTTAGATAAAATCCAGTTGTTGCTGAATAATTGCTATGCTTTATTTCTGTAAACTAAAAAAGCAAACGAAGCAGTGTGACGGCTGAGGGGTGCTGCAGACATGGTGCGTTTAATCTGCAGCCGAGGTGTGCTGCTGGTGGTCTTACATGGGATTGTGTGACCCATTGTGAGCTAGAGTTGGGGTCCCTGCAGTCCACCCTTCAAAACAGAGGAAAGATATCTGAAATGACCGCGAGACAGGACTGGTGCTGTGCAGTCTTTGAAGAGGCTGTGAGAGCAGTCCCAACAGGTGGAAAGTTCTGTCTGCCTGGAAACATCCTTTTTTCCTGGTACTTGAGCATACTGTGCACTGGGAAAGGCTTGGAGTACGTGTTGGCTAGCAATACCATCCGGAAGAGAAGGGAAGCAGTCTTCAGATTTTACCTTTTGGGGATTTATTGGATGGGTCCTTCCCGTGGATGTGGGGCTGGCTCTGTCCTTCCCCTGGACGTGGAGCTGACTCTGCTCTCCCCCTTTCCATCCCATGTAACACAGCTGAGGTGACAAGCAGGGACCTGCTTGCCGGTGCCATGCATCTGAGTGGTGCCAGACCCTGAGAATTTGGAATATTAGACCCCAGCGTCCATCCTGGACCTTTTCTCTGCCCTTCCAGACATTCAGCCCTACTGAGATATTTTGAGGTGATGATGGCCAGGGGAGTTTGGAGATTGACAAGGCTGCCTGAGGTGGCATCAGGGGTAAGAGCACGGCCCGACCCGCTCCTGGGAGCAGAAATCTGCTTTGCAGGTCATCACCATGGGACCCCTGAGGGGTTTTTTTTCCCTCTTAACACCCTTTCCTTGGCTTCCCCCCACAGCCACCTCCATCCTGAAGCGGCAGAAGCAGCTCCAAAGGAAGAATGTCAGCTTCGACCAAGTGACTGCCTGCTACTTCGTCCATTGCCAGGGCTTGACCAGTATCCCCAGCCAGGGCAACATCTCCCCTGGGCATGGCCAAGGGCACCCACCCTGGCCCCATCCAACTCCGGGAGCAGGGCTGCCGCCGCCAGCAGGACTGAGCGCTGCCCTGGGGCTGGCAGAGGAGCCCGGCCACAGGAGCTCTTCCAGCCGTGGCAATGCAACGCGAGGAGACAAGGGCCACAGTCACGCGGCCTCTCTCCTTGGCTTCTCTTGCAGATGGGCAGCGGAGCGCGCAGGCGTTCCCCGTGGCCAGGGCAAGCAGCGTGGCTTGTCCTGCACGGTGTCTGAACCACTGCATGTCAGACCCAGGCAGGTGAGTGCACAGGACAGGATGTGACAGGCCGGGCCGGGCCGGCAGAGCTGCAGCCCCATCATCTCTCGTGTCCTTGTCCCAGCAG
>NW_009729097.1:0-15379 GCF_000703405.1 Apaloderma vittatum | reverse complement strand
CAGGGGCCGTTTAGCTCAGTCAGTTGAGCATAGCGCTAACAACGCTAAGGTGGCAGATTCGATTCCTGTTCGGTCGCCCTAAACTGGAAGGGACCTTAGAGATCGTTTTAATCCAGTCTCCCTGTCATCAGGGACGTCACCTCTCAACTAGATCAGGCTACTCAAGGCTCCGTCCAACTTGGCCTTGAACACCTCCAGGGAGGGGACAGCCACAACATCTCTGGGCCATTTATCCACACTCTTGCTGCCCTCGTACTGAAGAATTTCTTCCTAAGGTCCAATCTAAATCTACTCTCCTTCAACTTAAACCCATTTCCCCTTGTCCTATCAGTGTACACTCTTGGAAGAAGTCCCTCCCCAGCCTTCCTGTAGGTTCTGTTCAGGTATTGGAAGGCAGCTATTAGGTATACCGTAAAAAAGATTCTAAGGCATGGACCTAAAATCCTTTTTGCAGTAGTAAAAAGATTGTATAAGTTTTTATGTTTCTGACTTCAAAACTATAGAAAAGATAAAAAAGATTAAAGAGATAAAAACTATAAAATGATAAAAATGATAAATTATTACAAAATTATGAAAAATAATTATTAACATGTAAAAATTAAAAAATCCTAGGGATTATATAACTTTATTCTGCCATTGCAAATTCATTACATGACTAAGACAGTCTCACACAGTCATCAGGTTGTAAAGATTTAATGTAAATAGGTAACTTGAAGTTTCTGAATCTCAGGTAATTAATGAACATTGCACCATTATATTTCTCTCTGTGTGTGCACAGACACTAAAAAGATGCACAGTGACAAGAAAATCAGGTCAATAAAAGAAGATGAAAACCAACCTCTTTCAATTATGGAGATCAAGGCATACATGAAAACAGTGGTTAATAATGAGATTATTAATTCCTGAATTGTCTCTCAAAGGATCTGACTGTGTATTTGGTGAGCTAGATATAGTTAGTGCTATTATGTTTTATTTATCATGGTGATCACTAGTAATATTTTTGATCAGGATTTAACATAACTGCTATCTATCACTCTTGTTACAGAGGCATACTCGTCTGCTGTCAAGTATCTATTTTTGTTATAAAATAGGCAAGAATAGACTCTTAAATTCTATGCTTCATTATTGCTTGTAGAAATTGGAATGGATAAAATAGTTAAATGATAGAGGAATGATATTGCTCTCTCTGGAACTGCAATTAGATCGAAACATACCTCAAATGTGAATGTTTTAAGTAACGCATGCACACCCTAATTTCTAATTTTCTATCTCCATAGAAATTTGTAAAATGTTCTAAAATTAGCTTCCAATCAATTTTAAACTGTTTATATACCTTTAAAGAAGGTATTAGTGTTCATCTTAATTTCATTATCTGAAACTTCAAACTGAAATCAAGTGTCTGAGAAATAATGTGCAGAAAATAAAAAATTCCATTTCTTCAATTTTCCCGATGTATATCGTTAAACAAATTATGACAAAAATATCTCTAATCTTTTTCAAATACCTTTAAATTAATGTTTTAAATCTCTGAGACATTGAAGACAAGAGCTTTCTAGTTTTAAGACAGAAAATAAAATATATTAGCTGAGGAAAACGTAGAACCAATAGCTGGTGATCAGAGATCTCTAACATTCACTGTCTGTGTTTTTCTTAAAATAAACAGGAATCACAGATAACAAGCACCTACTACAGGGAAACAACTACTAATACCTAGAAGACACTTTCAAAGCTAAAGAGATTACTACAGTTGCAAGAAAGAGTATGTGAATCTTTTTGAATTTCATGTTGTTCTGCATTAATTTGTCATAAATTAATGCGATCGAATCATCATCTAAGTCAAGAGTATTGACAAATATAATGTGCCTAAAATTATAACACAAAACTTATTCATGTCTTTATTGAACATATTCAACATTTGAAATCCTAGTGGAAAGAGTAAGTGAACCCTTGGAATCAGTAACTCATTGACCCCCCATCGGCAGCAATAACCTCAACCAGGCACTTCCTGTAGCTGTGGATCAGAGCTGCACATTGTTCTGGAGGGATTTTAGCCCATTCTTCCTGGTAGAACTGCTTTAGCTCTGTCATACTCTTCGGACATCTCATATGCATGGCTATCTTCAAGCCATTCCATAGCATCTCTGCTTTGGAATGTTAGGTCACATTTTATGACAAATTAATGCAGAACATCATGAAATTCCAAAAGGTTCACATACTCTTTCTTGCAACTATATCTTGTGAGAAAATAACTCGGTCAATTAATGTGCTTCTAGGTAAAAAAAATGTGGTCATGTACTTGACTTTCTTTGTAGAAAGTTTTGACAGTTATCTAGAAAATATTTTTCTGATGACAGGAAGAATGTGAAATGGAAATTTGCCTGAAAAGAAGTATTGATTATAGTCACATTTATTTGTAGACTTTCTCTGAGTATCTTCCAAAGTTATGATCATATCATCATACGGAATGGTGGTACTTGTTAAAAGTTCAAATCAATTGTATTGTTATGCTCTTCTAAAACCATTTTCAAATATTATTATACAGTTTCTTTTATGATTTGAAGATAATAAAAAAATGATGGCCAAATCAAATAAAGATTCACTGTCCATGTATTTTTATGTTTTCATGCTTTGAGGAATTTTTAAACGTTGTGAAGAACATATGTTTTCCAAAACAAATTTAATTATTTTCTCAGTGAAAAGAGGAATTAGTTTATAGATCATTTGGTAACACATAGAGATTTTTGATTGGCAAGGAGTTTTATTTTAACTATAGGGGAAGTTTATCAACAGTGGTGGTTTACATGCGTTTTTGGGTATTGTGCTTTTTTACCTTGTTGCAAAAAAAAAAAATGGTTTATTCAAACAATCGGTTTATGCAAACAATCATGGATAATATTAGGTTATACTTTGTATTTAGCCACTCCAGTGTAAGTAGTCAACAATATCGAGGGAGCAATTCAGCCTAGAATAAGACTTAGAATAGACTCAGACCTAGAATAAGACTTAATTCAACCTAGAATAAGGTTGTCTACAGCATCTAAGTCTTAGACATCTTCATCTAACTAAGGGGGTGCTGGTGGACAGCTGCCTGAACATGAGCCAGTAGTGTGTCCAGGGGACTAAGAAGGCCAACAGCATCCTGGCCTGTATCAAAACCAGTGTGGCCAGCAGGACTATAAAAGTGATCATGCCCCTGTACTTGACACTGGTGAGACCACAGCTTCAGTATTATGTTCGATTTTGGACAGTGCAGTATACGAAAAATATTGAGGTGATGAAGCGGGTCCACAGAAGGGCAACAGACCTGGTGAAGAGTATGGAGCACAAGTCTTATGAAAAGCAGCTGAGGGAACTGGGATTGTTTAGTCTGGAGAAAAGGAGACAGCTCCGTGAAAGGAGATTGTAGTGAGGTGAGTGTTGGTCTGTTCTTGCAAGTAACTAGCAATATGACAAGAGGAAATGTTCTCAAGTTGTGCCAGGGAAGTTTTAGATGGGATTAGGAAAAAGTTATTTACTGAAAGAGTGATGAGGCATTGGAACAGGCGGCCTAGTGAAGTGGTAGTCACCATCTCAGGAGGTAGTTAAAAATCATGTAGAGTTGACACTTTGAGACATGGTTTATTGGTCATGATAATGTTAGTACTGTGGTACCGAGACCTGCACAGAGCACTTGAGATGGGGTCTCAAAAAGACTGTAGAGAGGGGAAGAACTACCTCCCTCAACCTGCTGACAACATTCACAAAAAACTCTTAGGGTTTATGCATTTAGAGTTAAAGGTCAGATTAAAGGTATTTTTGAAGAAGATATTTTCCTGTTAAATTAATATTATGTAGCAATTCACTGCTATAACTAAGGAATTTAGAGAAAATTTAATTTAAAGACATTCTTTTGAGTATTGTTATTACTTTATTTTGGGCATAATTTTAATTATTGTCCTTTCTTATTGTTCACCCTTTCCAGTGATGAGATGTAGTACTGAGAAATTACATTTAATGCAGACTGTAAGGAATTGCTTATATTATATTTAGAAAGCATGTTTATTACAAGTATGTCTTTGGAGAACTAATCTTTAAACAATGGTTTGAAACACGCAGTGGTGTCTCACATTAATGTTCTCTGCTGATGACCATCAGTTAAGTTATTTCAGTAGTACAGAAAAGGACAAACTAAAAGTCTTTAATATCAAACTAAGGGTTGAGATGCAAACATTTTCCATGATTCGCAGAACATTTCATATGGAGAAAGAGAAGTTTCTAAGCACAGATGCATCTTTTAATTAAAAATTAAAGCTTCTTGCATAGAATAAATTTTAGAGGATAAATAAATTTTAGAGCATTTACCATACTAAATGCTTGTCTTCTACTCTGAATCCCGCCCCTCAAAATACTCTAGTAGAGTAATAAGCAAATAATAATAAGCCAAAGCTTCCTCTCCTCTGAAGCTGTCTGAAACTTTTTAGAGATTGTAAGTTGATAGCATTGAAAATATAACTGAGCTACTTTAGCTCCCCATTCATTTCTGTGCTATGGTGTTTTGGAGCCAGCTGGAACTGGCGGTGTCTGGCATGAGGCACCCCGTAGTCTCTTCTCATAGAAGCCTCCCCTACATATCCTCCTGTGCCCTCCACTCCCAAAATCTTTCTGTTTGTACCCACTATATATGAACACAGTACACATATACTGCAATACCAATATACACAATCTTTTTCTTGGCCCATATAATCCTGAACATAGTTTCCCAAAACTTTTCTAATAAACTTTTTTTTTTACTTGTCAATTCTACATAGAATAGAATGATTACGTACATCATATATCAGCTCATTTTACATACATTGGTACCATAATTGACTTTTTTTCAATGTTATGATACCGAATCTCCAGATAGTTTCCAATTCATATTTCTGAATTAGTGTTTCTCAAGAATAAACCTTAGCAGTACATATTTATTTATATTTTCTCATAATTTCTCTGTTTTGTGTAGAAACTTTATAAAGGATAAAGGACTTCTTAATTATTCTTTATTTTCTATGAACATAATACGGAAGAAAACCTTTGTGAAATGCCTCTGAAATAATTCTTTCATTTTAACAGTGAGCTAATGATAGCAATTCCTCATCAGTGATAATTTCAGTTCCTTTAATAGCATTTATCTTTTTATAGACTTACCTAAATAACATCCCCTTAGTTGACTTTTAAGAATTGCATGACAATCATGACTGGTTCCTTGTCTGGACTCTTTGTATACAATTAAAAAAATAAAAAAAAATCTATTTTGTTATAGCCTCAAAGGATAAAAGTAGGCACATGTAAGACATGGTTCACTTCCTCTTAATATAGAATTAAGTCCTACAAGTGTCTTAATATTAATTGTAAAGCAAATATTAGTTGACTAACATTATTGTGCAAATTGAATCTAGTGTGGAAGGTAATTATTCAGACCTTTGAAATCAGTAAAATAAACTTGAATACCTAGAGTCTAGTTTTATGTCTGCAAAACAAAAATCATTATTTTTCCAGATGTGATCTTGAGCACTAAGCACAAACTTATGACCCCAGGAAACTCTCTGGAAGATTAGAGTGTGGGCAGTCCATAACAAAAGATTTATAATGTACTAAATAGAACACCTTATATGGAACTTCGGTTCTCACTCTAATTGCTCTAAATCATGGTGATCATTTTGTATGGCCCTTCAGTCTCAAAGTAAACCTTGTAACATACAGTCTATATGTCCTGGCATAGGAGATGAAAAAATGAAATTTATTCTTATTAGTCACATCATATTAACTCTAGCAAATTCTAAGCCTGGAAGGATCAGTAGTTGTGTATATTTGATTATTATTGCAGATTGAGTTTTATCCTACACAAAAGAAACTCTTTGACCACCTACACTCATGGAGAACCTATATATGTGTTGGATAACACTCTCATTTGTACTGGGACCATATATTCATGAAACTCATTACAGCTCAAATGTAGTATAAAGAGTAGAACCTGTTTTTCAAAATTCAGGATATGCCTAATTAAAGCAAACCCAACCAATGACTACACTGAAAAAGATAGAGAAACCAACTTTTCAGATGTATTATATATGCATTCTTCTTATTTGTTTCACATGATGTATTATTGATTCATTAAACATGTTATGTTTTCATAATTACACTTCTTAAATGAAGCTTTAATTTTCATGTTAAGTACACTGGACAGTTTAAAAAAATAATTATTGTACAAAACCAAATACTTTCTTATTTTTTTCGTTTTATTTCCCCCCCTGCTTAAAAAATCAAATATAATTGTTAACCACGTGTGTTGTATGGCTTTGCGTGATAAAATAAGGACAAGTATAAACATAGTCTAGATTAAAGAAGTAGAAGAGAATGTAGTATTTTCGTTGATGGAATTGTTCTTATCAAAAGCCTAGAAAAGAACAAACAAAATGTGATTTAAAGTAAGACCACATCTTTGATCTTTTATGTGTGTGGCTTCAGGCTTTGTCAAAGGAAACAAAATAAGAAGCAATTCTAAAAATATTATTGTAGAAAATGTTCACTTATCAAAAATATTAACAAAGACAAATGAAAATGCTTAAAAAGAGAGCTGTCAGTGGTATGTCTTAAGCCAACTGTAAGACTGTATAGCTTGATAATCAACAGAATCATGAGCCCAAGTTTATGCCTCATGGCATGCCTGATGGGATGCCTCTACTGAGAACTTTTAATGAGTCACTTTGAGCAGTCTGTTTTCATTTGCATCAGAAGTTTCCAAATTCTCTTGAAATTCCCTTGTTGCTTTTCCAACTCCCCTTCTATGATACATTTGCTTTAAATGAGCACATAGATCTACAACATCATCTAACACAGTTCTGAATTCCCTGAAGGAAATGGCATTTCTAATCTTTGAGATTAGTGTCAAGTTTACAATTTTTAAAGCAATCTCATGTCAACTTATTAAATTATTTATTTTCTAAAGAAAACTCTGCTTTTAAAATACATGAATAATTGTTTGCCTTGTCAGAACTACACTTAATGTACTTGACTGTTGCTGTATACTAATGCAATTTTTTCCTAAATATATTATCCTTCATTAAACCAAATATGAGGAAAATGTCACTGAAATTACTGGAAGAGTGACAACTTCTTATGTCTGTTATATTATAGGATTGTGTACTGTGCACTATAGTATTCAATGAATATGAAAAGAAGATATCCTAAATTAAATTATTTTATGACCTTGATAGTGTTCAAGCTCACATTTATTATGTAGAGTTAAAGCAAGAACACTGAATACCTCACCTTTTCTGTTCCTTAAAATTAAAAAAAAATAATAATAAAGAATAGATCAGGTAAACCAAGAAGAAATGTAACACTGTAGATGTGGATTCTAGTCACTACTCCAAGACCGTGAAGATATTTTACGTTAAACTTTCATCAAATGGAGCACAGGACCCATCCTAATTGGGGATCTACAGCATCTTGTCTTTTGTTTTTGTTCTACAGGTGATGTTGAATTATTTCCTGCAAATTGTTATAATTTCAACAGAATCCACAGTTGAAGAGCCTGTAATTTTACTCAGAAAAGCAACTTACTTTTGCTTATTGAATTCATGTGGCTAGGGAATTCCCCTAGGGAATTTTCTGCCATCCTTGGTTGATTTCATATAAGAAAGATAGCGATGCCTGTTCTTCTTTCTAAATAAGTAACTTAGGATCTTTTTAACTCTTGAAAGTGAGTATGGTGTTGAGTTTCCAGAGAGCAAAAAAAAAGCAAACTCACATGAGGTAACAAGGGAAAACTCTAATTTTGCAGTGCTTTTTAGAAAGTAATATAAATAATAGTAGGTAACTTGAATTGGTATTATGCAATTTTTTTTTGTATTCATAATGTTTAGTATGACAATTATAGAGGAAAAAGCCCAGATAAAATCACAGCAAAAAAAATCAATTGTGTTTCACCAAAGCAATGTGGAGGAGCTCCATAAGAATGATTTGCAGACTGTTTGAATTAGAAAAGTCAGGAAGGTTATAAAAAAGTATGCACTGGGAAATATATGCCCCTCTTTAAATTTGAGTGTGTAAAATAAGAATCTATCCCATTAGACTGATGTGTAGACAAACGTAAGAAGTCAAAACCGTAGCCAGTTATGTTTTTTGGGTGTTTTCTTTTTAAAAAAAAAGGAAGATTTTTTTCTGTCTGCAGGTATGAGGCCAATAGTGGACCTGACCTTGGTACTGAGTGAAGTCACCTTCAAGGGGATGAGTCAGCTGGGATCTTTCAATTTCCAGAATGCCTAATACATTGTCTTATTCAGTTATGTGACTGATAAGTCATTCTTTACTGAGCTCCTTATAACAGATGATAATTTACCTGAACATTGGCTGAAATGAAGAGTCAAATGGAGGTAAAGACAGCATATTTAAAGTTGAACATTTTAAGGCAACTCTACCCTGAGTTTCTCAAATCTTCAGCCATTTACCCTCTTATCCTACTTTGGGAGCTTCACTGTTTTGTAATGTCTTAGCATGTCTCCTCTGAATGAAATGAGTCATTCAAGTTCTTAGATTAAAACTTCTATGCATGTGTCATATCAGCAACCAAAGACCACCTCAACTGAAGATACACTTAAATGAATGCTTGTAGATCTTCAACCTCTCATTTTTTATTTCAAAATCTCTATTAGCTAATTGTGATCATTAATAGGATTGCTTTTTTGTTATTTAAAATACAGGCAGAAAATGTCCAGCTTCATATCTCTATGCCAGATGGAAACTAAGCAAGAGTAAGACAAGTAGATTCTCTGTGAACTGCAGTAAGATTATCAGTATCCACTCAGAATACATTCACTTATTTAAAATTCTAAATTAATAGACTATAAAATTATATGAATAGATAGTTACTCTGAACTTTTCCTTTTAATATCAAAAGAGCAAGTGCAAGAATTTAGGGGGCCGGTTAGTTCAGTCAGTTGAGCGCAGCGCTAACAACACTAAGGTTGCAGGTTCGATTCCCGTTCGGTCCCCATGTGTTGCCTGATCTTGTTGAGAGGTGGCATCCCTGGTGACACGGAGGCTGCATTAAAATGATCTCTAAGGTCCCTTTCAGCTTAAGCCATAATATGATTCTATGAATTATCTGTATTTACTGAAAATGAGCGATTACAGGTTCCTGAGTTGACAGATTTGATCCTTGACTGAGAGCATTTTAGTAGTTTAGTAAGAAGAATGTTTTGATTGTACAGTTCCCTTCTGAAGTCAGTTTGATTTTTAAAAAAATCTTTAAAGGAAATGTGCTTCAATATAAAAAGCTGATATATGGGAAACACATAGAATTAAAACCTATTTTTGTAGAATGTATTTTTTCTTTTTTTTTCAATCAAATAGAAAAGAGAAATTGAAAGCCTTGAGGGTGAATCCCTGAGAGAAAAAGTCAGTGATTAGAGTTGGGGTAATCTATGTTGAATTCCATTTACATAAATAACATAAGAGTCGTTTTACTTTCTTTATTGTTCTGAACACATAATAAATAGATTTTTGCAAAAATCCTGAGGCAAAGTTCCTATCTTAGTGTTAAGAGACTACTGTCTCATATTGTTTTTTTTACCCACAGCCTTAGCTGTCCCCTGAAGCCTAACAAAGAACTTCTTGTTTGTGGTTTAGTTCACACTCTCAAATACATCCTCGTCTTTTTCTTTACTGTAGAAAGGAGATTCAGTTGTCAATCAATCTCTCCTTAACCCCAGGTAACTTACTTAATACCTCAATTTATATAGGCAAATTAATTAAAATTACTTTATGTAGGATTCAGCAATTCTAGTCTTCAATTCAACTTCACGTTGACTTTAAGGACATTTTTCTAAGTAAATTGAAGTTTTTTATCAAAATTACTTTGAAATCTTTGGCTGTGTATTATGATTAATTTTTAATGGAATGATGAAGAAAAAAAATAAAAATTTTGCATCTAAATTGTATTTATCAAAATGGACAAAGTGGTGAGGAATATATATAGACTGCAATTCTCTATAGTTATGTGTGTTCAGAATTCTCTAGCCCTTGGCATATCCTGTTGTATGTCTTGCAAACATTTTTGTTTTTCTAAAGCTAAATGTTTATTTTAATGGATTGAAAGTATGCCTCCCGTGATCGGTTCTTTAAACAAATTACTAGGTGTCTTACATTTGCCACTTCCTCGAGTGTCTTTCTAGCTGGGTTTGCTGTGTACTCTGCTCGTATAGGAAATGTTAAACAAGGAGAATTTTTCCCCCCGGAACGTATATGTTATTAGCACAGATATGATATAAAACCACTTACAGCCTGACTTGTGCATAAAATTTATTTTATGTGCTTAAAACCGTAAGAGTTCTCTTATAAAGAGGGTCATTATTTAAACTCTGTATACTCTGTCTTCTACAATTAAACTAACTAAAATTGTATAAGTATTTCAGTTTATTGGGAGAACGTTAATGTAATGATTTGATTTTTTATTTTTTTTTAGACTGCCTTTTAGAAACGTACTCAAAGGAACACATAGGTTTCCACAGAGCACAGATCTTAGAAGTAGGGTTTGTCTAACAAAGGAAATGAACCTATGAAATCCAGATAGTAAATCAACTAAAATGAGGCAATAAAGAAAATAAAAATAGATTTACTTGTGGCAACAAAATCTGGTCAAATAAAATTACATTCTCCAATGGAATACTGTTACAATCAGTTGTCATGACAACACGTTTTTAACATGAAAGTTATGAAGTTAGGAAAGCCAAAAACAAGTAGAGAAATCAAGAGGACCCGGAAAAATACTCAGTGGTTTTCACCACTGCTACTTATCTTTTTGTGGATTATAATCCCACAGCAGTTGTTGTGGTCCACTCCAGGGAATATCTCAGTACAAGACTGAATTTAAATCTTCAGGAGTATCTAGCGAAAAGTCCCACCTCATCGTTGTTTCCCAATCTGCAGCTACCTGCAATATAAACCAACCGTTTTAAATAATGTAGATTGAAAGTTTTGAAAACTGTTTAGATCTCCATTACTAGGATTAAGCTACTTCAAATACAGGAGATTAATTATGTATAAAAGAAAATATATTCAGCAGAGTAATTTACTGAATAATAAAGATATAAATTCATATTTTGGGGGTGAAAAGAAAAAGAAGAAATACAGGGTGCAATAAAAACGTATTTAAAATTTAACTTTCATCTGTATTAACTAGTACCAGTATCAGGAATGGCTGGAAAAGCAGAAGTGTGTTTGATTCCATGGCTCAGTTTTGCAGACACTCTTTTTTGAAATGATCTGGATGAGGGGGTTGAATGCATCTTCAGTAAGTTTGCAAATGAAACCAAATTGGGCAGGAGTTTTGATATGTTCAGGGGTAAGAAGGCTATACAGATGCATCTGGACAGGCTGGATTGATAGGCCAAAGTCAATTGCAGGAGGTTTAACAAGGCCAAGTGCTAGGTCATGTACTTCAGTTTCAACAGCCCCAGGTAATGCTACAAGTAAGAGTGGTTAGAAAGATGCCCAGTGGAAAAGGACCTGGAGATGTTGGTCAACAGCTGCCTGAAGACGAGTCAGCCATATGCCCAGGTAGTCAAGAAGACCAACAGCATCCTGGCCTATATCAGAAATAGTATGGCCAGCAGGGCTAGAGAGATGATCCTGTCCTTGTACTCAGCACTGGTGAGACCACAGCTGTAGTCCCATGTTCAGCTTTGGGCATTGCAGTATAAGAAAGGTATTGAGGTGTTCAAGTGGCTTTAGAGAATGGCCACAAAGCTAGTGAAGATTCTGGAGAGTGTGTCTTACAATGAACAACTGAGGGAACTGGGGTTATTTAGTCTGGAGAAGTGAAGGCTGGGGGAGACCTTCTCTCTCTACAACTACTTGATAGGAGGTTGTAGTGAGGTGGGTGTTGGTCTCTTCTCCCAAGTAACTGGCAATAGAATGAGAAGAAATGAGCTTAAGTTGTGTCAGAAGAGGTTTAGATTGGATATTAGAAAAAATATCCTTACTAGAAGAGTGGTGAGGCATTGGAACAAGCTGCCTGGTGAAGTGGTGGAGCCACCATCCCTGGAGGTGGTTAAAAATCATGTAGAGTTGGTACTTTGGGACATGGCTTAGTGGTCATGGTGTTTTTGTGTTGATGGTTAGACTTGGTGATCTTAGAGGTCTTTTCCAATCTTAATAATTCTATGATTCTGTAATAAACTAGGAAGATCCATAGTTAACTCTGAGATAACATCTGTATGATGCTTAAATAACAAAGTTCTTTGTACCGACTTTTAAATGGTTTGTTGTGAAGACAGCAATATAAACAAACACTTTGTAGAGGAAACGTAAAGGTTAATTTCGGAATCTTTTAACACATTTTTCTGGCCTTTTTTTACCCTCAGTGGACATTATACAAAGTAATAATATTTTCACAGGGATTATAAAATGTTAGTACCTTTTATGTATTTGTGACTTTTCCTTTGTGTTGACACCTGTTTTCCATGTTTCATTTTCCAGAAGTCATCAGTAGTCCATGGCTTGAGGGAGACTATGTTTGACCTAGTGCTGTTCATGGCTTAGAAACATTCTTCTGGACCAGTTCCACTATCAACTGTCTGAAAAAAAAAAAAAAAATCATTACTGGAGAGCCAAACCCATGACACTAGTAGAGCATATGAAGAGTAAAACTTATAGTTATGAATATTCAGGTCTGTCATAAAGCTATCCACGAAACATAGATTAGCATATTATGAAGGGAAAATCAGTTTCAGGAGATATGTCTATGTGGTTCCAATCAAGTCAAAGTGCTTACAAAATTTAGTTTTGTGCTGTGTAAAACAGGGTAAGCTACATATTTCTAACACACTGGAGTGTTAATTTTCTATGAAATGTTTCAGCATTAATATAATGATGCAGAATGTATTAATTCTTCAGAATTACTATAGTCAAGCAGCTTTCATTTATTTGTTAATTGGTCTTGATTTCTTTTTTTTCTGCTGACCCTAAAAATCTATATTTAGTATGACTTTTATCTATTCCTTTTATTAAGTGAATTAGTTAGACTGTGGAGTCTATTGTCTTTGCTTTCAGCTAAAAAGCATCCATTAAAATCTTCTGTTTCGTTTTCCTGTTTAGATTGGATTTCTGAAACTTCACATGATGGGATATGAATAAGGAAAAATGGTAAAGTTGTCTTTTCATAAAGGAATGGAAATCACTCCTGGAAAAACTCCTCGTTAAGGCTCAGAGGAAAACACCAGTGGTGGAGGATGACAGACAGACTAAGTTAAACTCCCTTTAAAATGGCTAATGTCTTCTTGTCTCTCATCCCTGAATGAATAACTTATTCTTCTACCTGCTGGTTAAGATCAGAATACAGGGTTTCATTCTGTGTATTTCTTACTTATTTAATATATTATGTCATTGAAGGATTAATTTTCTTAAGACTAGATAGGAATTTTCATTCTGTTTTTTGAGTGCTGTAAGGATATTAACTGTCTTCTTATGAAAAATAATAAACAAGAGTTTAACAAATGTCAGGGAATAATTCAAAAATGGATCAATTTCCTTACAATGATTGTCAAAGGATGGAACAACAATGTCTCACAGAAACAGCAAGGAGTGGTGTGACAACTCATGCATGTAACTTCATTTTCCTTGTGTGAGGAGGTTAATGTGTCCTAAGCACAGGCCAAGATTAATCTTTCTCAAAAAGGAGGAAGTAAGAAAAGGAGTGAAGACCTGCAATACTAAATAATTCCTAGATTAAATGGAAAGGTCACAGTTCAAAAAGAGGGCCGGTTAGCTCAGTCAGTTGAGCGTAGCGCTAACAACGCTAAGGTTGCAGGTTCGATTCCCGTTCGATCCCCATGTGTTGCCTGATCTAGTCAAGAGGTGGCGTCCCTGGCGGCAGGGAGGCTGGATTAAAATGATCTCTAAGGTCCCTTCCAGCTTAGGCCATTCTATGATTCTATGATTCAATTGAACAACATCCTCCACATCTTTTCTTTTGGCTTGCAAATCAGAAACCAAATTTTCAAGAAAATCAAAGCAGTCTTGAGCATGTGGAAAATAGAAATGTTTGGGCAAGTTTGAAAACATTCCCTAAAACAGTGAAAAGACTTTCTGAAGGGTATAACTTGGGTATTTGAACATGATACGTATTTTCAGACCAGCAAATCCGAAGATTGATATCCCAGCAGACCATGTTTCATGACTTGCCCAGAGTGCAACAAAAAGATAGGCCTGGAATTCTTTTATTTTCACATGAGACATAGTGAGGAGATGAGTGCTTCACTTAATGTTTTTCAAAACGTCTTGAGAGAAAATCCTATCCTTTAAAAATTTGGCTCTGGGGATAAGTTGGAGGACAATAGTACTAATAAGAATGTAAGAGCCTTCATGTCGTATCCATTTGTGTGGCATTTCACATCTCATTGTTAGTGCAGATGAAAAGTAACTGAGTTTTGATCCAGTTTGCTGCACGCTTATCAGATGACAGTTAAAAAGATGTGTTTACACTAAGATACCTTCTTTGTCTGTTTCGAGTCGTGAAATGTAATCTTACCTCCTTATTTACAGAGTGAGACAGAAGTATTCCTCAGTGAATTACACAGAGGAGGCTGGGCATTTTGCCAGAGTATTGGCAGATATTCCAAGTAGAAATGCATATTTTTTTTTATAATGCACATCTACTTTGGAAGAGACTTTGCTTGCTCCTGCAATGTTATTGATATTATTAAGGAATCTTCCTGGACTCATGTCTGTCCCATATACAAACATAAAAAATACTGGTGGCTAAGCACCTTGTCCTTTGCATCAACACTGTAGGTATTTTTGCTTAAAACAACGGTCATGCAAAATATAATATGAACAAAACTTAATAAGGCATTAAATGTATATTTGAAACATTTCAAGGTAATTTACAACATTAAACCTGTAGTATGATCTTTGATAAAGAGACGACAATAAATGAACTACAAGGCAAAAATGGGTGCTTCAAACAACAAAAAAAACCAAATTCAAACAAAAAAAATGTGATCTTGAGTAGTATGAGATTTTTTTATGTAAAATATTGTTTCCTTTTTTATCTCTACTTTTGGAGATAAATCAAGATTTTTTTAAATCATTTTCTATATTCAACAATTTTAGATGGAAGTGTTTTCTTAACTGAAACAGAAAGAAAGTAGTTTTGTCTAGGTAGGTATAATCATGTAGCTACGACAATTGAAGTTTTACATCTACGATAATAAGTTATCTAATCTATAAATGCAACATTACTACTTATTGTTGAATATATTTACTTGCAGAAATTTTCAATTCTATATATGATTTAAAACATTTAGAAAAATTTTGACTTTTTAAATAAGTATATACATATATATATATATATATA
>NW_009729096.1:0-9812 GCF_000703405.1 Apaloderma vittatum | reverse complement strand
GGTTCATCAAGAACTGTTTCTTGTGGGAAGGACTCACGTTGGAGAAAGTTGGTGAAGAACAGCCTCTCGTGAGAGGGGACCCCTCACTGGAGAGGGGAAGAGTGAGGAGCCCTCCCCCAGAGGAAGAATGAGTGCCAGAGACAATATCTAATGAACTGACCACAACCCCCATTCCCTGTCCCCTTGCACTGCTCAGAGGGAGGAGGTGGAGTAGTTGGAAGTAAAGTCAAGCCCAGGAAGAATGGAGGCGTGGGGGGAAGGTGCTGTTTTCTTAAGATTTGGCTTTATTTCTCATTGCCTTTCTCCGATTTGATTTTTAATAAATTCAATTAATTTCCCCAAGCCCAGTCTGTTTTACCTGTGATGGTAATCGCGAGTTGTCTCCCTGTCCTTAACCCATGAGCCCTTCACTCTATTTTCTCTTCCCTGTCCAGCTGAGAAGGGGGAGTGATGGAGCAGCTGTGGTGGGCACCTCGCCTCCAAGCAGGGCCAAATCTTTAGAAGTATGTTGTGATGGTGTTTTCTTTGCATAGGTGTTCTTTTTCTTGCATGCATCTGCAGTCACCATTTTACTTACCAAATTATTTGATTTTATGGTATGCACAGCAGAGAAATAGTAGGTGGGACTGTAATTAATTCTTTTGCAAGGGAAACGTAATAACATTCATGCTATTAAGAGGTGAACCTTTCTCCCTACTCTTTTGAGTAAAAAGCAAATGAAGAAGTGAAAACCCAATCTCCTGCAACTCCTTAAAAACGCAGGAATTTCTCCCTGTGGCTTGAAATGGGTGAAAACTTAAGATAGCATGAATTTATTTGGGGACTTCTCTGTTGATCTGTTTAACAATACTGAAATATAGCAGAGATCTGTGGAGGTACAAAACCTGTAAGACAGATGAAAAAAAAGAGTTCTGGAAAACTGTGTAGCTACTGGAACTGAATAGTTGGAATACAACTGGAAACTTTTGTCATGAAATCTGAATGTTTATGTTTCAGGTTTTAGCAGTCTGCTGCCACATCCGCAGCTACTAGGCAGTCATTAGCAAGTGATAAAGAATATAAGAATTAGCTGCTGGTGCTGAGCCAAAACAGAAACATCTGCGTTCTTGAATTGCCTATAGATTTACAAAATTTTACGCTGTCTTTCTTTTCCTACCCTAATACCCAAAATGTGTTTAAAGTCACAAAACATGGTGCTTTAGAGCTCACACAGGAGAAGAGATTGTCAGCGAATGAAGATATATGTACTGTTTAATTACATCCGTAATGCAGAGTCCCAGCAAGCTTTGGCAGGAAGGAGCTGAGTTTCGTACCATAGGTGGATTCTGCTTCACTTGAGGGAGAACGTTTAAACTTGCCATAGATCTGGTTATCACAGGATCATGGTCACAATTTATTCCGCATGTTTGCTGTCATAATATTAGATTCCATTTTGTTTAGAATAAGACAGAAAACTTCCTATCTTTTAATACAGATCATTAAAAAATCACAGTCTGGAAGAATGCAGCCAGTCTTAAAACCTTACTTCATTTTTGCTTTCATTTTGGTTAGCGCCTTTCGTAATTTAATTACCAGACATGGAAATGTAAATTACCATGATAGAAATATGCTTATGAGTAAGTGTTTTATGATCACTAATTGATAGAGGTTGATTTTATTCATGCACACATTCTGTATGTTAATGACTGTTAGCATTCGTCAGATCAGAAGTTACCAAGCTATAGAAACTTTACAATCCTGCATTTGTGAAACCTAACTGCGGCATATGCTCAGATGAACATAAATTCTCAGTCAAATAGGTTTTACTGTAACGTAGTAAGTTGAAAAAAAATGTGCCGCTCTCTAAATCCTTGGCTTAGGCATTTTCTTTTAACATGCTCATGGTACAGTTCTGTTCTGTTGTTTAGTATGGGTATTTAACTGACCAAGATTTGATTTTGACTGCATTACAGAAGAAGCGTGTATTCTTAGGAAGGTAACTGGGCCTGTTGTTCCGACAGAGGTGCAGGTTTTCTGTCCCTGGAGTTTCCCCGTGCTGCGTCAGCTCTGTGGCAGGAAGAAGTGGGAGTTCTCAAGCAGGGAACACAGATGAACACACGCCTGGCAGCAATCGTTAAATGATGTCCTCTGGTAGCCTCAGATGGGACGAAGGAGGTGGGCATCTCTTTGGCAGTCAGTAGAAGCCCACAGAGGAGGCAACCAGTGCAGATGGAACAGCTCCCTCAGTCTTCCACCTTGCAACTACTCCTGTAACTCCCTACTCACATTTGGCAGGGGAGAAAGAGAAACAGCTATGCATGTGCTAAAAGCAGAAGGCTATATATCTTCTCCAAGTTATTTTAATCTTCTTCTGTAAGTTATTTCATCTGTTATTAACTGTATATATTGAAAGATACCTATAATGGGGTCAGCCCTCTTGTCTTCAAATAGTACGGGATTTACAGTTCAATTTTTCTCACTCCTTGGTCAAACACTTTTAGAAATCCACTGACACCAGGAGGTGAACCTGATGGTTTTCGGTAGACTTTGTGGGCTGTGTGATCTGCTCTGTTTGCAGATGTGTAGAAAAGATACATGTATGGTAACACATAGAACATCTTTCCATGTTCCCCAGAGCATGATTATTTGGAGCTGTTGCAAAACACTAATGTTCCCTTCCCGGCCTTTGAATCAGTCTGGTGTTTAATTAGCAACGACGACAACAAGATAAAAAAACAACACCCAAATTATATAGTAGAGGTTGGTTTCTGGATAGTCTCTTCCATTTTTTTCACTGATCAGTGATTCGAGCTTGTTTCTTGTGGTTATACAGGTCCCGAATCGTATCCTTCTAAAGTTCACAGCAATGAAATAACCTTATAATGCTTCATGATAATTTTAACTTGCGCAGGAGGGTGTAAGTGCTGCATTCTCCATGCAGGCCTGCCAAGTGTCGTATATCCAGCGTGATACTTTTCCATCTGGCACTTCAGTCATTCATTGCCGCAGGTTGGCTTAGAGCTCATGAATTTTGATGTGCTCTAGGAAGAGGGCAGGCATTTGCCTGCAGTTCCGCCTGTTATGACAGGGCTGGGAGAGAACCGCTGAATGAGAAAGTAGAAGAGCAGCTGTACAAATGGAGGCCCACTGTCACCTCTCATCCCCTTTTCTAAGAAGTTGAGCCAAGCCACCCCCTGCAGTTACCCAGCACCTTCTGGTTATTCCACCCCTCTCGCCAGGACCTCCACCGTGATCTGCTCTTTTACTTCAGTGATCTAGAGCACTCACTGGGATCCAACAAAACACTTACTATCTGGTTTCCCTTTTGTCCAGCATCTCTGGCAGCTCAAGAGGAGCTGCAGCTCTCAGAAATCTCCGGTCTTTTCATTAGCAGGAGCTTTACGTGCTTACCTTCCAGTTCAGGTTCTGCAACCCCACCTCACTGCTCTTGAAAGCCTGATCCACCAAGTGTTGTTCTGCTTCATGACCCACTTCTACTGTTGTGCTCAGGCCAAGGGGATTTCACTTTAAAACAAATGTACCTGGTTATGTGCAAGTTGTTTGCTATTGTGACATTCAGTCCTTAAATAATTTCTGGAACATAACAGAGCTGCCAAGAGACATAGCACACAGTTTGGCAACTATGACCATGCCCATTCCGTACCCACTGCTAGGTCTGTGGCTCAGGCGAGTTGAACAAGTGCCCTGCTCTCCAAAGGGGCTGGAGGGAAGGAGAGCCCAGCACTAAATTCTTTATTATATACGTTTCCCTTGAGCTGAAGTGCCCCAAATGTCACTGGCTGCTGGCACGTTAGCCATGATGGAGCTTCCAAATCCCTTTTGATGTAATTCCCTGTAGTAACCAAGGCTGTGCTCACCCCCACTGTGGGCTGTTGCATTTACGTATGTACCCCTAGTACCTGTTGGCCAACTTCAGAAGCCTGTCTAGTTGCTCTTGCAGAGAGAAGCAATCTTGGGAGGGTCTTGAGAATCAGTAAAGCATCTGGAGAAGTCCTGAAGCGCGAGTCAGCCATAGGACTCACACCCGGGGAAAACAAGTCTTCTTCGGTTTGCTGCTTGGGGAGCTGCTTGATCTAAGTTTAGCACTTCTCAGGGAAGAACTGTACTCCAGATGCCAGGAAAGACAGTTCAAGAGGACTCTGAAATGCTTGCTTTGAACTCTTCGAAAATTATGAGCAGGAGGGTCAAGTGAAGAACAGTTAGTGACTCGAGTCCAGACTGAAGGACTCTGTACACCTAGCAGTAGGAGATGCTGAGGCCAGATACATGCCTAAACAGTTACTCCTTTTTACAATCCCATTTCGGTTATGCAGGGTCTGAAGCCCAGAATCACCTGTCTGTTTCTGATGCGATTATATAAAGATTAGAGCCTTTGCCTAGCA
Source organism: Apaloderma vittatum (assembly GCF_000703405.1). NCBI lineage: Eukaryota > Metazoa > Chordata > Aves > Trogoniformes > Trogonidae > Apaloderma > Apaloderma vittatum. The sequence continues at coordinate 5,430 of NW_009729096.1, read as the reverse complement.
CTGTTTCTGCCAAGGGCTCTCACATGTAATTTTGCTCTTTTTCAGCATATCCCTTTGGCTCCCAGTAGAGCTTTCTCTCCAACAGGCTCCATTCTAGAGAGTGGGAGGCATTCTTGACATTTCTTAGGGAATTTTTTTTTTTTCCTGGAATGATTTGTCAGGAAAATGGGAGTGAAGAGGAGCATGACTGTGCACCTCAGCATTAGGGTATGCAGCTCAGAGACCTGGATTACCCTCTTCTCTTCCAGGACTGCTTCTGTCTTCTTATCCAATGAATATCTATGTGGTCATTTAAATGGATAAAATACAGAGGCAGTGCTGGAAGCAGAGACCAGTCCCTAGAGCATCATTTCCCATGGGACAAATTTATTAGATAGTTGCTAGATAAGAGTTGGGCCACTGCAACCCAGGCTTCCCAGCTGTCTCTCTATCCGCCTGTGGAGTCGTCCTTGCAGGATCAGCAGCTGATTGAGACTTTTTCAGCACTTTGGATTCAGGTACATAATTTCCATGAAAGTCCCTTTTACACAGGAAAGAGCAAAAGCCAAGAAGTTGGTTTTGTGTTACATCATGTAAAAATGTGTTGACTGTGTAAGGGAGAAGACTCTCTGAAACTCCCAAGAGATGCTTTTGACCATTCACAGAGGAGTCATACTTACACGGAAAAGGGTCCTTTAGACAAAAACATAAGGCATTTTGGACTGCCAGTAGTTCCGAGGAATCAGCTAGATACTTTGCAGATCACCCAAAAATTCTTCAACACTTTTTGCTGCTGTGTCCTGTGCTGGAGCCAAGCTCGCTTGGTCCGCACTGCACTCCGGCAGTGGGGAGGGTGAGAGGTCAATTCTTTCGTACTGATAAAGATTTTCCCATGGCGCAAGACAGTCTAAGAGATGATCTCAGCTTATTTCATCACCTAGAGATGGTGATGACAAAAGCAAAAGCAAAAAAAAGTCTTTAAGTGATTCAAAGCCCATTTTCACTAGACTTTTTATCTTGCATCCTCCCTCCCACTGGTGCCAAGCGGGAGAGAGCTGGAGTAAGTTTGTTTTCTGTTCCCCTGATTGTTGCAACATCTTCTGGGAGTCTCCTACTTAAAGCTGGAGAGGTTCTGAAGAAAAAGAAATATGAAAGTGTCTGCCTTTGCCCCATATATAGCTTTGGTATCTGGGTTGCTCTGTTTTGTCTGGTACTTATCTGTGATACTGTCTATTTATATCCAGTTCTGTTTCCTGTCCATACTCACCAGACTCTCCCAGTCTGTGCAGTGGTCTGGAAGCACACATGTACACACAGGCCAGAGGTTGTCAAAATCTCTTTTCTTTTTCTTTTTTTTTTTAAAGTGAGACAGCTAGGAGAGGGGCTTAGGGCAGATGAGCTTCCTTGACTAGTGAGAGCTGGACAGAAGCTCATTCCCTCATGCTGCAGCTTTGAATAGAAGGAGCTGTGGGTCTTCCTCTGAGTCGGTTTCGGCTCCAAACCCACGGCGGAGTGTGTCCTGGCCACCTCAGGCCGGGAGAAGAGGGACTTTCATGGTCCCAAGCCCTGTGCCAGCGAGCTAGCCAGCGGTCCGAGGGGAGCAGCTCTGCACCAGGGTTGGCTTGCTCCCCAGCACAAAGCCGTGAGCTCCCCAGTTCCTCAGGGACTTGGTGGCTTCAGCCTGAGCAGCGAGACTTCAGCCTCTAAATCGCAGCACGTGGCCCTGGCGCTTTGCAGCACAGACCGTGTCCACAGCTGGACACAATATTTCTCCGAGGGTGTGTGCTCGCTGGAGATGACAGCACCACAAATCGCCAACTCTGGGGAAATCCTCAACAGCCTCCAGTGGTGCCCTGCTTGTTCCCGTTTCTAAAAGCGCAGTCCTTATTTTGATAAGCTGAGGCGTGTATCTAACACAAGCACCTCCACCTCTGCATCGGATCCTCATAAAGGAAGAAGTTCTTTTGCAAAATTGAGGTCTCAATATCCTAAATGTGCCTTTCAAATGAGACTGCAGGACCTGCATAATTGAAACTTTTGGTCTAATCTCATTACCACCCTCAGGCAGTTCCTGACAAAGGGAGATTATAAGTGAAGGTCTGTAGTAAACACAACTGAAAAAAGGCATCTGTAATGTTTTTGCAGTATTCAAAATAGCTTGGCTGCTGAGCACAGAAATCTCATTTCCCTTTTACCTGAAATACCATTATGTTTATTAAATTAAGAGCGTCATTAATCCTAGAACATGTCCAAATCCTTTTGTGATTTTAGATTTGTCATAACTAAAAGATCTCACTAAATATTTATCTGTACCTCTAAATAATTTTGCCTGTCATGTAATACTTGACTCAGATTTTCCTCAGTGACTTTGTATCAGAGCTGAAAGAAAGCTATCACAGAAAATAAAATGGGACTAAAATAACAGTCCTTTGTATTAAATTTAACATTTGGCTTCTGTCCCAGAATTTTCCACAACCATATTAGAATCAGATGGTAGTGTAAGATGAAAAGATTTCCTGGATGGGTTTTATTCTTATTCTTATTAAAGGGCCGATAACAGGCTAAAGGCAAGATACTTGTTGTAGTAAAAAAATCTGCCTGATATCAAAGGCTGAATAGACAAGCTGACATATATTATTGTTAAGCCTCCCTGCTTGGTTACATTTCAGGATCATAGAGTCATTCCGCTAGTGAACATCAAGTATAAAAATTCCAGCGTGAGCGCAGAAAGCCGAGGCTGGCAGGTGGCACTCCTTTGGGCACACTGCTTTAGACTTAGCTGACCATAAGACAGTACGAGGGTTTAATGGCAAAAAGTAGTATTGGCGACACATTGTGTGGCTATATTTATTTTAATTTTTAGTTGTTTTCAAATATTTGCATTCCTGACAGGCACTCCCTTGTCCTGACTTACCTGCAGAGCTGGTACCACGTGTGATGTGACGGAGTAGGGCAGCCCCACCAATATTGCTCAGCCTTCATCAGGAGCTGTGCATCCTCTGCCCCGTCCTGAATCAGCCACTTGCCCCCAGTTCCTTTGGCAATCTGCAGGCAGAAAGATCAAAGAGACATAGTACTGTTCAGAAAGCAATTTTCCCTTTACTCAAAGCAGCTTTGTATAGTACTTATGTATGATTGGGCTTAAACTGTACAAACGTTTGCAGGCTCTGGGTATTGTATGTGAAAACAATTACTTTTGATAAAATGAAGGAGCGGTACTTTCCAGTGTTGCTGTTCTGCTGTAGAGGAGACTGAGCATGATATTGGAGCTATAAATTAGATTTCGCAAAGCAGCTCTTCTGTAGGGAGTCTGCTGCTTCAGACCGACGGGCTATAATTAGCATTTTCTTGGGGGTATTTTTGCTCTGTTTTGACGCCGTATCTTCAGCAACAGAAGTAGAGCAGCAATTGCAGGCTGCATGGACCCTTCATTTCAGTTTGTGATCGCCAAGGGTATCAAAGAGCAAATAAGCTATACAGATATCTTATGATGCTTTTCCAAATGTTCTGTTTAAAATAACTGGTATGTGGTTTGAGTTTACGGGCAGCGAATCATTTCGCCAGCACTGGCTGTTTACAGCATCAGCATCGACATCTGAGCTTGTATCCAGCACTCCTTTTACAGCCAGTGGAGAGAAATGTGCATGTTTAGAGGAGTAATTAATCTGATTATTTTAGACATCTTTCCAGTGAGATGGATTGTGTTCTAGAAAAGCCTATTCCTCTCCATAGCTGTAATTAATCCTAGTATAATTAATTTGGGAGGGGCTATCTGTAGTTAGATGAGATAGATCCCATACAGCATGTATTCTCACTCTACTATTAACACTGTATTAACAGTGGGGTTTTTTTTTTTCACATGGTCAGATTACCATAGGGAATATGCAAAGAGATCACTTTTGTTTGTAAGAAATACTTGGTTCAGCTTCCCAAGAACTTTTTACTGCTGATAATTACAGCAGCCTTAAGTCTTCCTGCGAAAGCTGTTTTGGTAATTGTATTGATCCTGTCCTCTGTGACTCAGGAACCAGTCTGATGTTAAATATCTTCTTGGGTGCAGAGTGCAGTCTGGGGCATGTTGAGTACTTCAGCAATACTGAGGGATAATAGGGCAGAAATCTTGAGAACATGGGACTCCCTTGCAGTCTCCTGAGAAGAAATTCAAGGATGCCAGATGAATGGGGCTGCAGGACATGCATGCCTGATTTCAGGAGCATTACTACAACTGGGATGAGAGATAAAAAATCATAGTATGTACTGGGGAAAAGCGTTGATGCCTTTTTGTTTGAATTCACCTGAACCATGTTTATGGCTTCATTAAAATGGAAGGAAAGCTCCCAAAGCTGGTCTCCTCAAGATGAGTTTGCCATTATATGACAGGTCATAAAGAGTAAGTAGCATCATAGGAGACAGAAGAATTTCCTGTGAATAGCCTTCAGTGAAAAAATAGAGTAACTAGCGAATCAAAGTTATTTCTGAAATGCATAAAGAGAGTCACTGAACAAGAGTAATAAGGTCTTATTGGTCGCCTGTTTGTCGTTCGTCAATGTATCATGCTGATGCAAGCAGATTGGTTTTCAGAGGGTGATGGCTGCTGGAAATGTGTTCCTTGAAAGCCTTTCTTGTTCACTACCCCAAAATCTAGAACTGCTTCTGGAAGTCTTCGCTTTGGAATAGAATGCTGATATCAATTACTGAAACCCAAAACCTCAAGGCTCCTGTAATGGTTTGGCCCTGTCTGGAAGCCAGGTGCCCAGCACAGCCGCTTTATCACTCCCCCTTCTCAGCTGGACAGGGAAGAGAAAATAGAGTGAAGGGCTCATGGGTTAAGGACAGGGAGACAACTCGCGATTACCATCACAGGTAAAACAGACTGGGCTTGGGGAAATTAATTGAATTTATTAAAAATCAAATCGGAGAAAGGCAATGAGAAATAAAACCAAATCTTAAGAAAACAGCACCTTCCCCCCACGCCTCCATTCTTCCTGGGCTTGACTTTACTTCCAACTACTCCACCTCCTCCCTCTGAGCAGTGCAAGGGGACAGGGAATGGGGGTTGTGGTCAGTTCATTAGATGTTGTCTCTGGCACTCATTCTTCCTCTGGGGGAGGGCTCCTCACTCTTCCCCTCTCCAGTGAGGGGTCCCCTCTCACGAGAGGCTTTTCTTCACCAACTTTCTCCAACGTGAGTCCTTCCTACAAGAAACAGTTCTTCATGTACTGCTCCAGCAGGAGAACTTTCCATGGGGTGCAGTCCTTCAGGAGCAGACTGCTCCAGCGTGAGTCCCCTGCGGGGTCACAAGTCCTGCCAGCAAACCTGCTCTGGCATGGGCTCCTGTCTGCATGAACCCACGGGTCCTGCCAGGAGCCTGGTCCAGCGTGGGCTTCCCACGGGGTCACGACTTCATTTGGGCATCCACGTGCTCCAGCATGGGGTCCTCCATGGGCTGCA
>NW_009729095.1:0-2358 GCF_000703405.1 Apaloderma vittatum | reverse complement strand
GTAGCTGTTACTACCATTGACACATGGCACCAGTTTCACACGGGCACAGGCGATACAGCCAGCAGCTGTATGAGAAAGATTACAAGGACCTGGGAGTGGCTGGAGATGACTCTGGAGGCAGGGGGTTGTTTTCATCTGGTCTAGTGGAACGTGGCCCTGCCCATGCTAGGGGGATTAGAACTAGACGATCTTTACGTTCCCTTCCAATTCAAACCATTCTATGATTCATTCTGTTATTCATTCTACAATTCAGAGATAAGAAACTCACCTGTAAGAGCTGCTGGCAGGGAGGGCCTGAATGATCTAAGAACGGAATACGCGTCTGTCAGTTGTCTGCTGGGAGTCAGGAACCAGCGTATTTTAAGGACTCTGTGGAAAGAAGACGGTTGGGAGAGGACCTGGCATCTTTTTAAGCAGCTCTTAATGTTTTTCAAAGTTACGTTTTTATTCCATAACTATGTCCGACTGGGGGAAAACCTGACAGATTTTGCAATGTGCACAGAAGGTCCATGGACATGAGGAGGTTTGTCCATCTGAAAACAAAAACTATAAATACCAGAGCTGAAGGCCTTGCGTTAAGGTTATTCTATGCCCTGACAAACCAGTTAGTGCAATGTCAGTGTTCGTTGCCTGTGAATCATCACCTTTCGGTGCATGAGGAGGCAGGGTGGAAGCTACAGTTCATAGAAATTAGGTTATGGCAAGCTCATCCTTTTTTTCGAACTTGAAATACCTGTATCGCCTGATACCAAAAGTAAAAATACACATCCTTTGATTTTGGTTGTAGTGAGTTGATTGAATAATTGAAATAATGGAAATAACATAAACAGTTGAAATGGCTATTGTGTGTAACATCCTGATTGCATTTGAATTTCTCAACTATTATAATTTGCTTCCAAAAAAAAGACTAGCTTTTCCAAAGCCTTGTATTTTTTTTAAATGTGTAGAACTTACTATAAAATATGCTCTCCGTATGCTTAAGTGCTTACTCAAAATAGTGTATAAAGTAACTTGTAGGAGCAGAAAATACTTTCTTTCTTTCTGAGGCTTCTGATCTTCTACATAATCCTACTTAAGTTTTATATTGGCTACCTATACAGGACTAACTACACGTAACTGAAATTTTTAAAACTTAAGTTCATGTGGGAGGATTCTCTTTACTGAAATGTTCAGTGGATTTTCTCTGATAATCTAAACTGTCTTAGGTAACATACTTTTAGAGTCTTACTAGTTATTTAGCAACCTCAGAGTATTATATACAAAAATTGCTGGAACAATATATTTTGGGAGGTTTAGGGGGTTGCTTTACTGAAATAGCAGCTTACAACACTGTTAATATTTAAATTAGGAAAATTAAGGGCAATGATACCAGAACCAACTGGATGTTTGACAGAACAGCCAGCACTGTTTTTAGATAAAATCCCACCCAAAATGTTTACTATTGCTGCAGCACTCAAAATACTTAAAGGCTTCCTGTTTCCTTATGAAGGATGTGTACAGCGGGTATTTAGAGTAGTCTCATATCTGACTGCGGTAATGGGTTCTCAAGAAAAATGTAACTTACTCTGTTTATTGCTTTTTCACCAGTTCTCAGTCTATACCCACAAAGTGTGGAAGTGATAGTGTAATAAACAGGAAGGTCTAACCAGCTGAGAAGCAGCGCTGCAACAACCTAGGTCAGTGGCGCCTTTTCAGTACCTGCAGAAGGTAATGTTCCCCCTGTCGCAGGGATTCACGTCCTTCCTTGTGTAGGGGTCTTCCACTCAGGGAGCGGCAGCCCAGCTCGTCTGCGCTGCTGAGCATCTGTGGCCAGCACAGGGATTGTGATGCCTGAAGGCGGAGACTCTAGAACTGCTCCTGTTGACGTTCTGGAGCTCTGCGTCACCATGGCAACAGCCCAGCCATGTCTTTGGCCTGTCATTAGCAGAGGAAAGGGCTTGTGTACCTCTGGCTCATCATTTTATGGTTTTGGCACTCTTCTTCTTCAATACAAAAATATTCATGACCAGAAATAACCCATTTCTGTAGAGAATTAATATTTGCATGTGGACACGGGGAAAAAAAAAAGGCTGTGCACAGGACTATAAAATCACCTGACCTTTGTGGGTTTTGTTCCAGAAAATTCACACTTTTAGACAAGATTTTATGGACGATTTTTTTTATGGAGTACAAGGGCAGCGCTACATAGTTTCAACAGATGAAATTATCATCATCAAGTAGGATTAATGGGGTTACATGAGCAGGAGTAAAAATGCATTTTCAGGCATTGACCAGTAGAGATCTTCAATGCGGTCACACGGTTGCTGTTTGCATCTAGTAAGAGAAATAAATCTAGAAAGCTACATTGTGATGCAGCCA
>NW_009729094.1:54204-81942 GCF_000703405.1 Apaloderma vittatum | reverse complement strand
CCTGGTGTTATTTCTCCCCAGATGCAGGACTGTACACTTGTCTGTATTGCACTTCATGAGGTTCCCCTTTGCCCAGCTGTCCAGCCTGTCCAGACCTCGTTGGATGGCAGCACAGCCTTTCCGTGTGTCAGTCACCCCTCCCAGTTTTGTATCATCAGCAAGCTTGCTGAGGGTATACCCTGTCCCCTCATCCAGGTCTTCTCATCTGCTTCTGCTACATTTTACAAGAACAAATACCCATTCAAATGACACGACTACAAATGATACAACGACAAAGTATTTGTGATGATTCTTCCTAGATGTCTAACTGATTTACTATAACTCATAAGACTCCTTTAGATCCAACCTTACATCTTTGTAAAGGGTATCAGCAGGTTATTTTCAGTGAAAACTGTAGTTTTCTATTTTTGCAGCTGGCACTGAAAATTTCCTGTGAATGTAAATAAACTACACATACCTATATCCAGTACTCAAAAATCATAGTATTAATTTCACATGTGAACATTACTCTCTTTTGTTCTTCTACATGCAAAGCAAGTTTGTACCTCTTTATATGGAGGTAAGTAATTAAAAACTGGAACAGAAAAACTTAACAGAAGGATAAATATTGAGGTTAAGATTTCACAGACCATCATTAGACATCAAAGAATCTGTAAATAAATAAGTACTTCAGATCTAATGAATATTCAAGTCACATCATTTCCTTGAATTACCAAGTTGTGTGCAAAGCAAGTATTGGAAAAAAATCTGTAAAAAAAAAATATACAGCTGTTGGAATTGGTATATATGGTTTTCCCTCTATTTTAAGTGGGTGAAAACACTGTATTTTCAGCTATAGTTGTTACATTTGCCTTGTTCTTTCAACTACAGATCCTCACTCTCACCACATATTTTTTATGTCCTCAGTTAAAACAAATGACTGGTCCATGATTCATGTGCCTGGACTCACGATGAAATAGCAGAAGCCTCTGTCAGGAGAAGAATGATCAGGTATATGCAGGGGCAAAGGGTCAGTTACAAGCTCTTAAATGCAATAAATTAAACCCTGAGTAAAAAAACATTACCATTTAACATCCTAGCTTATACACAGGGACAGAAAATGCAACCTAAAGAAAAATCTTTTAACGACTTCACTGAGTCCATGATTTCTCCTGGAGTTCTCACCTTTGCTCCCAAGTGACACAGGAACATATTTCAAGCTGTTCAAGTTGTCTGGAAGTACTAGTGTCTATTTCTACCTAATGACTCTCTTACCTCTTGGTTTGCCTTGTAGAATATGCTTACCAGAGTGTTTCTTGTATGTATTAATACAGAACCACGTAAGATGAGGGGGGTTTTAAATTGCAATTAGACTACCTCTCCATTTTTCAAGCATACCAAAACACTCTGTCTACTCAAGGTAGATACTTGCCAATTAAGCAAAGGTGGAAGTTTTTTTCTGCCAGGTTATGGTTCACAGAACAACATCTGATCTTACCTCTCCATTCTCCAGAGGATGAATTTTTGAATAATAAGAAGTGCATATGACTTCATCATCTTTAATATAGGATGGAGTTCCAGGACGGGGATGAATGTTGTAGCGTGTCAGGCACTCACTGTCTGTGATAGCGTAATACTGCCATGGTTGATAGTTTACACCATCCAGCGAGCGCTCTAATATCCAATTCCCAGGTCGAGGTGAGTTAGCTGCTTTCACAATAACATATGCAATCTGGAAAATCTGAAAAATAGATGAATTGTCAAATACTTGTACACACATAATTATATATTCATTCTGATTTCTTAACAGTTGCCAAACTAAGAACATGATAAATATGGTAAATATGATAGTTTGATTTTTTCCCCTAAAAATGCAATATGGCCTCTGATTCCATTGACATTCTTTAACTACAAAAAAAAATCTCCATTACCATATCTGAATAAAAGATTAGTTGCATTAGGCCAATAGAGACTTAGAAAACAGAATTAAAAAGCACCTGAAATTCCACATAACAGGTAATTACTAAGCTGATGTTTCAGCCAAATGTTTACAAAATTTGTTTTTAAGTATCTTCAATTGGTAGAAGTGGGTTTGCTTCTGTATGTGTATTTATAGACACACACCTTCTGCAATGTTCATGAGTTGCCAAACTCTGTTACAGCTTTTTCGCTGTTAAGAAAAAACATAGGTTTAAGCTATTGAAAGGTAATCACATCATGCTGAAATCATTCTATAAAACACTCTTGTTTCAATCATGACTTGGCACTGTGGCCACAAATAAGCTTTATGGGACAGAGAAACATCAAGTATCACTATAAACAGAATGTAAGCATGTAATCAATGCTCATTATGGTCCATTTCACCTGCCTATTCAATTGATTTATCAAGGTTTACTTCTGTTTACAGGCTTGCTGGAATGCAAACCACAAACAATACATTTACAATTGCAGAATGACATATGTTAGTGAAGCGGTTTTGGCTTTGTTTGTTTGCCTTTATTTTTTTTAAACTAGTAACATCTAGATGCCATAGAAGTAGAACTGAAGCTAAGGAAAGGACACAGCTAATTCCATTAGAAAAGCAGAAAATACAGCAAGTTAATACTTTTAAGAAGCAGAAATGCTGTGGAAATAAGATCCTATAATAATCAAAGACAGAAACAGTAAGAAGACTCAAAATTTTTTTATAACCACCAGTACTATTATAGAATATAAATCATGTTAAGTGTCAGATTACTGCAAACACAACACTACATCTGATGATAGAGCAAAGAAAATGTTTAGCATCAATTATTATTACTGCCTTCTATGTAGAAGCTGAGAGCATATAAGATTCACAATAGCTTCAGTCAGGATGTCAAATCACTAACAATCAAAGTTTTTCAGTGGGAATAAGAAATAGATGAGTCTGTATTTATTTCAACCTGAAAAACACGTGTTAACTGTGCATTCATGGAGGATTATCTCAAGTTATCAATATTTCTCTTCAACAGCATAAAAGAAAATCCCCAGAGACAAGGAGAAATCTATGTTGCATTCCATTGTTTCAAAAGAAATCATACAATCACTTGTCCCCTGATTTACAAATGTCCTTTCCTCTCTTAAACTCATTCATAGATATATTCCATTGTGGCCAGAAATAACTATACTGGATCATTGCCACCAATGCTGTTTACAATAAACAGAGAAAAACATAACATTAATACACCTCTCCAAATTTTTCCCTCCCCCTCAGTTAAGCTCTTTGTAATCAAAGAAAACAGCTGGAGTGTTTAATTATTTATTACTTCCTAAGGAAGATATATTTCAAGGAACTAGTTTATCAAGAGCTATTTTTTACATTGTTTGTTGCATGAGTAAGGAATCTAATGTACAATATAAATTGTTTTTACACTAGCATGATCCAGTCAAACCATATCAACTCTTTCAGTTCCAGCTGCTCAGAACAGAGATTTTATCCTAGAGTACTCCTAAATACTTTTTAAAAAAAATTTGTAAGTAAGCGATTCACACCAATTTTTCCTAACAAGACCCTTATATGTTGAATGGGTAACACATTGCTAGTGCTTCTGCTGTGGAAGACCTGTGGTTTAGGGCATAGCTGACAATAAATGCATCATCTTAGGTGTGTATATATAGTTGCCTTTGCGGAAGTCCTAAAATTTGAAACTTCACAAAAGATTCATTGTTAAATACTGCCTTTAGCCCAAAAAACATTTAGCTCTGTAAACATCTTGGATGCCTTGGCTCTGTGCAGCCAAGAGGCGTAATCAACAGGAAGTCTTTTTTTGTTTGCTTGCTTTGAAACACTAGGTTGTGTGGGAGAGCAAAACTTTCTGCAGTTACTTTTCAGATTAGAGCCCTATTACAATAACATTCCCTGTACATTCTGCTTAAGATTTGTTTCAAGTTTCATTTCTTAATTTCTGGGATAGCATACAGTTTGACTGCAATTTATTATATGCATCTGGTTTTGATTATTTTTAGCATAGTTTGTAACGAAACTACAACAAAATTTTATATAAAAAAACACGGAGAGGAAACAGCTTATTGCAGGTCACAGTGGGGTGACATTATTTCTCTTAATCTAAATTGGACAACAAACAAAGCTTCTCAATGTAAAAAAAAAAAAAAAAAAAAGGAGTACACATGAATGGTTGTTTTTAAGTACTACTCAATTGCAGCTTTTGCCTTGATTCAGTCTACTAGTACTGCCCTGACCTCTGGGAGTTCCTGTAGTGGTTTCTGCAACAGCACCGAGCTATCTGCAACCCACCAACATGTGAAACATTCTCTTTTCTCCTTCGCAGCTCTATTCAGGAGTGGAACTGAAATACTCTTTATTGTAAAACGAAACTATTTCCTGGGCAGGGAAACAAAGATCGAACTAAACCCCAGAGTTTTTAAATGTTGGAAGGCTGTTAATGTTAATTGTGGTCAAGGGAAAATGAGTGAGCACGTGCATCAAAAACACACCCTGGTTGACATTATTCCTTATCTTTCTCACTAAGGCTAGGCTGAAGACAGTACAGAGGCTAATCCATGCTTTTTATAGATATTTTTTCTTTGGGGACAACTTGGCTTGCAGAGCTTTAGCACAAGTAAGGGAGACTGTTATCCCAGCTGAAAGAGCTACACTAGTCACTACCAGCTCATCACAGTGCTATAACACACACAACAAACATAGTGTCATTCCATGCTTTAATGCACTTTTTAAAACAAGTTGACAATAACAACTAGCGCAGAAAAAACCAGATTAAAATTAATAGCAGCTTCCAACCAACTGGAAAACTGTCTTTCTACAGGTGTAAGAGTAACCCTTCTTTCATGGTGGAGTTGCTTAGGAGATGATGTTCTGGTCACTACAAATACAACCAGCTAGAGCACAGAAGCATGGGAATACTGATACCTGGCAAGTCCATTGTATCACTGAGTTTCGCTGTATTTGTTTCCACAATCAAAAAGAGTAAGCCTGCCCAGTTTTCTGGAGCCAAGCTCCCTGGAGTAAATTGTAACACTGGGCTTCTGTTCCCAGAGGCTATTTAACAGAGCACGTCTGGTTTACTTTTCAAATAGCATCAATAAGCTGACATACGTCAATTGATGTAATAATTGTATAATCTTTGAGTACATCTGGTTTTGCACAAGTCCAACAGAATGTAACCTGGAAACCAAAGTTTGCTGACACAAATGTGAAAACGGAGCAATACCAAGCTGCCTAGTAGCATGTAATAGACCATTAACACAGCTGCCAAAGTGCAGCTGGCGCTTTTCTCTACTTGCTCTGCTCATGTGACCATAGTGTAATTACGAGAGTGAGAGGGAAATAGTCTAAATAGTCCTTTAAGCCTTTCCCAAATTTATAGACAACATAATCCTCAAGATGAGAAACAAAATGAGTCTTAGGTCTCGTTTTCGCTGGTAATTTTCTCAGCAGTGAGACGTGTGAAGCACATATTGTGAGGAACCGCTCCACAAGTTACAGCACGGTATCTTCTTATGAATGCCTCATAAGGCATAGAAAAGTGCATCCTACTATACAGGATAATTTGCTACACTAATATTATTCAGATAGAGTTGAAGTGAATCATTAATCTGCACAGGGTTAGCTACTGAAGCAGGAAATCTCATTGTGCCTGACTCCCATCTGCGCTTCTATTTAAAAAATAAATCCTTCAGTTATAAACTGTTCATGTAAGTCAGAATATCATCAGAGGAAAAAATACAGTACCACAGAATTCCACATTTTCTCAACAGAACAATGTAATAGCTTTAATGCAGGCTTCCATCAGCTATCTGGTCTAATCTGTGTATGTACTTATTTATCATAATTATTTTATGGTGTGGATTATTATTCCAGTTCAGTGGCCAAGTAACCATGGTATTCTTTTATTGCAGAGAGTATAGAATTTTGCCAAGGGTTTGTTTCCTTACAGACTGGCATAAATACTGCTAAAACTTGTGGCCTTAAACATCCCATAAGTTTATTTAACCAGTCACTTAAAAGTGCTGTTAGGGGCAGCAGAGCACTGCAGCCATCCCCGGTCCCAATGCAAAATCCATCCAAGTGAGTAAACTGAGCAAGTTATCTAAGAACACCCTGCAGGCTAACGGGGTTATTGTCTGCAGCGGGGTACAACTCTTTAAGAGAAGTAGGGGAAAGAACATTTCTGGACTGTGTAAAATTTATTATGGGATGTGTTAAGAGGATTGTGTAAATGGATGAGCCTTACTATGGAACATTTGGGGGAGGGAATAAAGGAAGGTAAAGAGAGGGATCAAAGTGGACCAGGAAGGAACAAGTGTTAAGGCAGAAAAAAGGAGATAAAAGGAACCTTGAGTGTAAATAGCTAGCCAGTGAGCATGTTTGTCCTAACCTCATTGAAGTCTGTCCTATTTTCTCATTAAATCCTAAGTATCTTCCATATAGGTGTGTTCCCTCTTTTAAGTGGGTATGTGTGAACAAGAGTTAACTTCAAGCTCAACTAGCCAGCAAAGCAGAAAAGGTCTGAGTACCAGCAATTAGTGTAGGGCTGCAAATCTCCAAGGCTCTCCTGCTAGGGTGCCAGCAACTGGGGACACCAGTGAGATGAAGGCCAGCTAGTGGGCAGATTATCTAACACTACGGAAGTGTAGCATGCTGTGTATGCATCCACAGACATACACACACACACACGTCCCCAGCGGACTTTAATCCTAATCAGCTGGACAAGAAGAACAGGGTGAGGCAGCCTGTGCCATGCTCATGTTGATGTGGGTGCCCATAGGTCACAGCGGTCTCTTCACGTTCCTCTGTGCAGGTGGGTATGGAGGGGTGTGTGGGTGGATGGGTGTGTGTTTCACTCTCTCAGATATATGAGCTCTGCCTTGTTACAGTTTGAACATAAAGACTGAGCCACAGCAGCCTTGCATCCATCAGGCTAGCACATTTCAGCAACTTCTAGTATCTAGGATGACCAACAACTGGGAATCACAGATCTAAACAAATTCTCAGTGCAAAACAATGTTTCTCAGTGATCAACTTCTGTCTTTACACTCATGTACAGAAACAACTGTTAAAGGTGCAGGTCATCATGCATCTTAAATATAATATTTGCACTATTTTTCACTTTGGAATAGCTTGCCCTATGACATAAAACAGATCAAATCCACATACTTCTGCTAATGAGCTAAAGCAGAGGTTTTGTGAGTTTGAGAAACAGTTGCTCTCATTCTTAAAGGCCAATATCCACTCATTAATGATTTTATGTGGTCAGTCACACTTCAATTCACGTATGCTGTTACAGATTACTGTTTGTGTCTCTTATTTATGAAAGAGAGTAAGACAGTGTGATGCACTAATTTTCAAACAACTGGCTATTTAAGAACAAGTAACCTCAGTGTCACATCCAATTCAGAGAAATTAGAAATGGAGTAGCTCTCCAGATTCCTCAAATGACCATCTAGCATATCTCTTTTTCTATCACTGACCACAGAGATGGTGGCCATGATTTCAAACAATCTGCTCACAGTTTGAAATTCTGTAATTGAAAATGTTGGCTTAAGGAGGGGGGAAAAAACCCACATGCTTAACAGGATTCAGCTAATACCAGTTTGGACAGCTGAACAGCTCCCTACCATGCTGCATTTGCTTTCTAATGACAGTGCCTCTCCTGTTCATCTGAGTTGCTTCCAACTGAAATGCTGCTACCAGATGGGGAATTTGGGCTGAAAGATGCGCATGCTTGATTCCAACAGAGTGGGTTTTTTCCATAATGTTGCAAACAATTCTGGTTAATAGCTAACAGGGCATCATCTGTACCAGAAAAAAATTGTAGCTACCAGTGCCATGCAAAAATTAGATGTTCATAGCACTCGATGGGAAAAACTAAGAAAGACTTTACCATAGCAAACCTTGAGAAGCACTATGGTGTTTGTCTCCAAATCAAGCCAAGTTTCACTTAGAAATGTTCCACTTTTTCCAGACAGGCAAAAATATACTCATGTATATAAAATATACTCATGTATATAAAATATACTCATGTATATAAAATACACTATGTACAATTAACTATTCAGTTAATATCTACAGAACATGCATTTTAAACCCAAACCAAAACAAAACACACAATTTAAACTACCTCAACTTAGAACAATCTCACCTTTCTCCCTCCCCTGTAGAAAACGGCTAGAGAGGCTCTGGTTCCTTTAAGAATATCTTCTTCTTGAGAAAAATAGATCCTTTATTAACACCTCTCAACTTTTTCCCATATTTTAAGTAACAGATAATTATAACGTGTCAGTAAAAAAAAAAAAAAATTAAAAGCCAAGTCTGTTAAAACAGTGCACTTTATAAAGTGTCAAACTGTAAAGCTCTCACATTGTCCAGCAGTTGAATATCTAATACAGATAAAGCCAGATGGAGTAAGTCAGTACCTGTAAAGTTTCTGGCAACGTCAACATCGTTCTTTGTAATTTTCTCTGTTGGTTTTCTCCATTAACCAGTGCTCAGTTGTTTGTGAACGTCTCAAAAAGAATAGCTGCTCTCTGTTAACCATTTTTGCTGCTCATCACTGGCCTAGTGTACACCAGACCTGAGGGCTAAAGTTAGTAATTTCTTTTTACAGCACTTTCAAATAATAGCAGAAAGCAATTTGCTTCCCCTTTATTTCCTAAGGCTAATCCCTTCTTTCCATGGAGAGAGAGAATTTTGAAGAAGGCAAAATTGATGGAAATGCCAGTATTCGGACCTTTCTTTTTCAAACCTAAACAATAGGATAGAAGGACAGAAGAGGTGTTTCTTCTATTTTGGTACTAAAACACAAAGAAGTTTGTTGGGTTTTTTTGCTTTATCCAAGAACTGATGCCCAATCTGGGTCCAATAGTGTTGAGAGTACCCAGGGTAAAATGCTCTCATTGCATTCTGTAAAGTTTCCATGCAGTGTCTTCTCAACAGCTGCATTTCCGAGTGACCTGTGTGTTCCTCTAGCTCAAGAAGAACTATCACAGCCACTTCTAATGGCTCCATTTAGAAGTCCAACAATGCACAAATCTTGAAACCTAAACATTTAAAAACAATTCTCAATCTCCTCATCTATTACAGACTCATACCAAGTCTTTACATTTTAATTCCCTAATGACAATATTAATTTTAACACAGATAAAACTATTTAGTCAGATACAAGAATAGCACATAAGAATCTGCTTTTCCTAGAGAATGCTTAGTTTTCTTAGAGAATCACAGGATGGTTTGTGTTGGAAGGGACCTTTAAAGATCCAGTCCAACTCAGGCACATCAGGACATCCAAATCAAGGACATCCTGCAGTAGAAGCCGAATGCTCAGTAGTTCTCAGGGTCCTATTTAACACCCTTTTTTAAACTAGGTATAATATTCCCTGACTTTGCCTGACTGTCATAGCTTTTCAGGTATGATGGAGTGTGGCTTAGCAACTACAACAGCCAATTCTTTCAGGACCATGGCATGTATCCTGTTGAAAATATTTAGATTTTCTTTTTATACAACAGAGAGCAAACTCATGCTGCACTAATTTTACCAATCTGAAATTAAAAATCTTTTCTGCAGAGTGTGAATAAGTATATAAATAAATAGTACTTATTTAGTGAAGTGATGCTTATCTGTTACCTATTTTGTGGAGAGGAATACAAACAAACATCTGAAACTGTTGTACTGCTAGCATAAAGCATCTTCTGCAGTATCAAGATTTAAACCTTTAACATTTCCCTGCTGAAACCTTCAAAAGATTTTACCTTGAGTTCTCTGGAAAAGGACATGTTAAGATTATTGATTCAAACATGACATAGGTACGCACTAACTTATAGCCATTCTCTGAAAATGACACAATATTCCATCTCAGTCTGGAAATATTGTGCAATGTGAACAACTGGAATAATCAAAACATGAATAAAGTAACTTAAGCCTTCAAATAAAAAAAAGACACTTTCTTTCCCATAATCTTTTCAGCCTCTTGTTTGTTTCTTTCTTTTCTTCACTTTCTCTTCATTTACACTATGCTTAATTTCTTTAGCTAAATATGATAGTGTTTGAAAAGGCTTAAAAATATATTCTGGTAGTGTTTCTAAGCAGTCTTATCTCACTAAACCATAGAAATTTCAAAAACATACATAAGGAAACAAAAAAATGGAAAAGAAGTGAGATTCTAAAGCCCATTTCCACATAGAAAAGTGTATGCATGTTCAGTTTTCATTTTCACTTTTAGTTCTTAATGCTTTATAAATTATCTTGTGAACTCCTTTAGCAGAGAATATACAGAATACAAAAAGTGCCTTCTGAGATCAGTAATTTTGTGTTTCCATCTCACGGCCCCCTTTTACAATCAGAATTTACTTACAAATCATTAGGAGACATAACACATTGGGACTCCACAGCTAAGCGAAATGTTTATCTTCACCATGAAGTTTTATGTTCAGTGTAAGAACAGATCAATTCTGTTTCTCCATGTTTTGTAGCTGGAGAAATCCCATACTTACACTTCGCTAAGTTTCTTCACTTAGTCCATATTAGTTCAAATCAAACAAAAAGAGCTACATTAATGACTATTTTTACTGACTGTCTAAACTACATCGCTGATAAGAGAGTCTCTTAAGTGTTTCCACAGAGCATGTGACCTGCTGCACACAGACTTCACTGAGCACAGACGGAGAGAATAATTCTGTTATCAATAGATTTGATGAAAGGAATATATATACATATATATACATTTTCATTCTTCAAGTTGCTTTTATACAGCCCCAAGGCTCATTTAAACACTTACTTTATTACCATTATTACTTCTTCCTAGAGTGGTTTTAGATCCACCAACAAATCAAGACCACGACACAGATGAGAAAGAACTCTTGGCATTTCAGATTCAGTGCTCTTGACCAAGCTCTGACGTACTGTGCACACTACTAAAAGAGCAGCAGCGTTTTAAATTGTGCTGTATACTGGTATCTGATCACTTTTACATCCTGCTAACTTAAAAGTCAGCTTTTTAGTCATCATAAACTATTCAATTTCTTCATTAAGGAGAGCAAAATCTGTTCAAGACTGAGACTCCTATGACCCTATTGTCACACCACCATTCTTCCAAGCTCTGTGACTTTCTTTAGAATCAGAATTGCCATTAGTACAGAATTGGAAGAAACACTCATATTTATGTCAAAACGTATGTGTCATTTCATAATAGAGTATTGAGGACCTATATCCTGAAACTATTTACCCGAGGATGGAAGGGTAATAACCTTTCTTGGTGAAAGCCAAAATTAGAAAGAAAAGGTGGTATGTATATTTATTGTAGTCAAGCTGGGAAAATGCAAGCTATGTAACCTCAGAAAGAAAAACTTTAAGTTCCCTAAACTTTTTTTAATCTTTGTCAGCGTGTATTATGAACTGAAGCTGAAAGGATTTGCTGCTTAGAAGTCTGTCTAAATACAAAGCAATAAATTTTTGGTATAATCTAGCGGGGAGGAAAAAAAAATAGACAAAATATCCTGTGAAGGTTCAGTATTAATACAACTTCTCAACCTAGCCAGCAGCACTTTATATGGTGAGTATTACAATTGATCTCTCAGGACGATAATGGGTTTGCAGCCTTTCAGAATGCATTGAAGAGTACTCTCTCCATGTATTTGCACCACTCATGAAAAACTTTCTTTTTAATATTGTGGGAAAGTAAACTTGAGTAACTTCACTCACACTTGTTTGTCAGAAGATCGAAAAGCTTAATGCAGCAGGCTCTACTGGAGTTACAGCTGGCATAGATGTGCACTCTCAACCCTTGGCTAAGGAAAAAGGTCATTTATTTTTCTTCAGGCTTTTGTCTGAGTGGTATCAATGTGGAAAACTTGATTCTGAGACAAGAACTGAGCCCTGCATGACATCTGTTACCAGTGTGCATCTATTCTCTCCTTCCAACAAAGAGAAAGCCAAGTGGAAAGTTACATAATATAAAGCATACGTGCGAGTAGTATATAAACCAGGTTATTCTTACAAATGTTCTCCGTGACATCAAAATATTTACTACAGTTCTGTTTGTTTTCATAGTTACTAATAATTATGTTTTCTAGGTATGTTTCCTATAAATCCTTACTGATACATTTATGTGCTGCTTGTTTTCTGTTTTTTCTGTTTTTTTCAAATAATTTCATTATAACCTTACTTCAAATTCAATAGCTTTAATTTGGTTAAAAAGATATCAGAAGGACAAAGTACACTTTGTTTCTTCCTACATTGTTATTATCTCCCTAATTATTGCATTACCATCTTGTGAAACTAAAGAAATGAAGCAAATAACTACAATGTTCAGATTCAAGGCTATGAAGGCAACAAAAAAAGAAACTAAAAACCAATCAGTAACATAAGTAATATCCAATTAGATATGTAAAAATTGGCTGGGGACTTTAATAAAACACAATAGAACTAATTCTTTTTTTTTAGTAGTTGCACAGTTTTATTTTCAGGGTTTTAGTTGCATCTTTTTCAGGCTGTCATGTTAACAGTTCATTACCGTTTAGGTATAACTGAGCCAGAGAGCTGGACTTAGGAATTTTTATTTTTATTTTTTTTGAGAGAGAGACAATTAATGCTTTGAATTCTCAAATATTTACTCTACTTCAAAGCAGAATGATTCATGTGCAAAAAATACTAAAATCAAATATTCAGGATGACAGCTCTATGTTGCAGGCGTGGACTGTAGCTAGTATATCAGTATTTTAATACTTCAAAGTTTACAACCAGTTGAAGCTAACGCAGCGTGCCAGCTGCTCCAGAGACGGGTGGAACTGTTTTCCCCACCACCTCCTGAAATATGTTCCTGCCCCTTCCCCCATGCTGGCACTAAAACCTCACACAGCCAGCCAAATTAGAAAACTGATCCGGCAGAAACCTAACCCCTACAAAAAACAAGACAAGGCAGAGTTTTCGGTATCAAGGTACGGATCTGGTTCACTGCCTGACAGGTCAAGTGCTAGTGCCAGAACAAGGGAGAGAGGAATGTCTGCCTTCAGCCTCTTTGGGGAGGGGGATGAGTCGGAGGGGAACAGCAATCGTGGAACTTCAACTCAATGCTCTGAACAGACTTTGCTTCTGTTCACATTTCTCTCTTGAGATAAACATCTTTGAAGATGGACAAAACAGACTGGCATTTGTTGGTGAAAATTCTGTTTGGATTAATTTTGGTTTCTGTTAAATCACTTTGGGAACAAAGAGAAGCTGAAATAATACTAGACTCTACAGAAGCTGTTTTGAAAGCGTCTGAGACATTTGAAGCACATAATTGTTAGTCACAGAGAAAAAGAAAATATTAGCTGAAAACCTAAGCAAATTGTTTGGACATATATATAAATTTAATATACCAAGACCTACTGGAACGGAATGTTACTAATGTGGTTCTTGTATCCCAAGACTAAACAGTGTTGTTAACCTTCTCTTTTTTAGTTATTCTGTTATTTGACATCAGAAGTTATTCAACAGAAAACTAGGTGCATTTTTTTCCACTGCAAAATGTATTTGATATGCCAGAGCACAGAAAATAAAACATGAAACCCACATATCTCCTAGTGATGCTCAACATATTCAGATCCCTTAGCCACTCTTTCATCAACTGTTATCAGTTAAAATAAAAAAACTATAAAACTGTACTAAAAGAAGCAATATCTTATTATCTTTTTTACTTTATATTTCACTTTAGCCGCTAATGGACATCCTGCCCATGGTCCAGAATAGAGCTCGTTTCAGAGAAGTGAGCTTAGTCCTCAACAGCAAATAAACCCAAGTCCTCTACCAAGTCTGTCCCCGATCTCTCCTGCTGTGACAGGCTCTTTGCCAATGCAGGCAAAACCGAAGTATTAATATTCAGATTTTTTCCTCAGTTCGTTTCAAATTTTATGCAAATGTTCGAATTATAGGTAACATTTCACATTAGGCATAGTAGTGCTCAGCATACCAGCAGATGTATAAACACATTGTGCAACTCAAAATTCAAGCTGTGAAATAAGAAAGGTAATTTTAAAAAATCAAGAACTATAAAGGACAGTAACAAAACAATGAAGTACAGTCCATACTCTGAAATATTACTGTCACAAATTTATTATATGCTATTCCTGATTTTTATAGATGTCCTACTATAATACCAAAGAGTGAAGATGCACTTTCCATTGGACTCTCCTTCCCTAATGATCTTTTTTTTTTTCAATTTAGTGGCAGCTGTGCACATACACCTTCTATTTCCCTTCAGTGATAGGAGACTTTTTCCCTCACTTTTAAGTTCTTCCCACAGACTACCACACTGAGCTTTTATAACACTAGTCTAAGTCCTATCCTGTTATTTTCCTGTCCCAGCCTGAATCTCTCCCATTCATCCTGTCAGTTTCTTAGTTCTCACATGTCTGTCTTTTGCCACAGAGCTACTTAGTTGTACAGTCTTGTGTAGAGAAAGCAAAAGCAATTACTCAGTTTTGCAATTATTTTTCTCTCCTCAGCATTACCTTTATTAAGGATATGTGACTGTGCACATACATACGTGTGTGTGTATTTCTGTTCACGGGTATTAAAGTCAATCAAATAACAAAGAAATCACTCAAAACCAGATCAAAATTCTCCATTCAAATTATACCTCAATCTTGCCTGCATTAGCAGAATATTGCTGTCTGCGTTTTGCAAATGTTTTTCAAAAGGCTTCTGTTCAAGTCATGCATTCTTCTCCTACTTTTAGTTACTCAGGTCTCTGCACAGTTTCAGAAATGCCACTTCCCTAAGTATGTATGTGCCACTCAAATACCAAAGTCCATGAATATATAAAACTTGCATTCTAAAAAGTACTGAAATACACTTCTGGAGATGGAAGACTGCAGTGATTTCTACATGGAGTCAGAACACAATTTTTTAGACTCATTCCTCCTTTCCTACAGAAGAAGAGTGGGAGACAGGCTGAAAAGACACGGTGACTTAGCAGAGCATAAGGGACTTAAAACTGATGAACTGCAATTGAGATCATATGAGGCTCTGAGGAGTGTCAACTACTTTCTTCAGAAATATATGCCTGGATAGGATTATCTGGACACTGAACTGATCTTCCACAGTCTCAGGCAATTAAGATATACTTATTAATTCCAAAATTTTCTGCCAGAACATTAACTCTGGATCCACCGAACTACCACACATCTACAAGTCACATAAAATATTTCAGCACTATTAAAAAAATATAAAATGTGTAGTAACAAAATCAAACCCCACATAAATATGCTCCTGGCACAAGTATCTTAGCAATATCAAGAGTATCACCAATGTCCTTGCTCCCCACAACAGCAGGGAATTTGTTAATAGAAGTGTCCTGATGTGTGTAGGAATCAGAAACAGATGGGCTGACCAACTCACCTCAAACTGCCAACTAACATTCCTGTGTTTTTGCCAATTTTCTTTAAAGATAGTCTACTAAACTTCCACATCACTGTGAAATTAAAGCTAGGATTTGGGAAAGCCTGAGTACAGGGAATATGTTTTCCCCAGAAGTTTAATCATTTCTGTTCTGCCAGCTCCCCTCTCTGTACTTCCTGAAGAGCAGGTGTATTTCAACTCAGCACACTGATGAGCCAACCCTGCCAAATGCAGGTCTGCAGTTTCAATTTCATTAACCAGGGTAGATCCATTTCTCATTCTACCCTCCATTTAAATTTGCATAGGCAACTCCCAAATAGATCTACATTCATGTTTTGACCTCCTTTGCATTTACTGGATAAAAAGCACTGTAAAAAATAATTTCACACATACAGCTACGAATAGTGTTCCATAATATTCTTGTGAAGTAGATAAGATGGTGATTGTCAAAATGGCTAAAAATAGAAAAGTCTAGAAAAGTGAAGAGTTAAGAACAAATTAACAATGATGTCCAGAACCAAATTGTTCTAGTTTTCAACTCATATTTTTAGAAAGGATGGGATACAAATTTTAAATGTACTTTAATGAATTAGAACCCTAGCCTCCATTACAGATAAAAGTTCTTTATAAGTATTATGGCAAAACCTCAACTGCTGAGAGAAAAGAAAAATAAGTACTGCATTTTTTCCCAACATGACCGATAATATTTTAGCTCCTTCCAATTTTAAATTTTTTCTTCAGTTTATTAGTTATTGCTAAGTAATATACACCATTCTTATATGGCTACATTGCATAGTAAAGTAAAAAAACTATATAGTCGCCCCAAAAGGCCAAGCATCATATAAATAAAGAAATAGTAATTATTGTCCTGATTTTTTAATGAAATTAGAATGGCTAAAAGCATTCCATGTACTATCATAATTACATACAAACTAATGCATTTCTGCAATTTTCAGTCCATTACTTGCGGATGTGTGATTTGTTATTTCTATCTCAAAAAAAGAAGTTGAGCTTTTTTATACTTAGAGCAAGAATTTATCAACACAAACATAGCAATTACCGAATCCCCTATAAGCCAAATGTAAAGAAGGGTGTTCCTTTTCAGTGAAGTATCTATCTGGCAACCTTCATCATTCACAGTGTCTACTATGCACACTAGCTGGAAGAGTAATTTCATATTTTGCCAAACACTTTAATCAAGTCTACAATACTCTATCTACAAAGTACCTGAATAAGCAAACAAAACCTTCTAATACTTCTCAAAATCCAAACAACTCTTATTTCTTACCGAGCAGTCTGAAAGTCATGCAGATTGCAACAGATCTTTTACTACATCTTGGTGAACAAAACTGCTGTTCTGTTCATGTAAGGTGGTGAGTAAACAGCATGCATTCCTAACTACATGGGTTACTCAGATCATAAAGAGTGTGTCAGACAACATTAGTGACACGGGGTTTTATCCCACCTCTCTGACATCCATGGAAACCTCAACACTGCTCCTTTTCCAGCCAATACAACTGAATAGGCTTAAGAGAAGGTATCAGCTTTAATACTGCATAAGGACGGCCAAGCTTTCTTTGAACAATAGGCAACAGAACATGGGAAAAAAACGGCTTATGCTTAAGCCTTGTCTCACTTCAAAAAAATAACAACAAAAAAGACCCCAAACCCACACAACACACAGTGCAGTATTCTCGGCCTGCTGTCAGCTGGCACACAAAGACGACTCTTAAATACATTACAGTGACCCATACTTTTTCCTCCAGACAGGCACTGCCACTGTACTGCTAGTGTATTAGTTCTAGTATATTAGAAAACTCAAAACTTTCAGAAGTGCACAAATTTGGTTATTTCTTAGGACAATCTAGATACTGACGTAGCAGAAAAAAACAGAACTTGTAAGTCTCAAGTTTAGCAGACTTGACCTAAACAACTACACAAGTAAGATCACTAGGGCGATGAAAAACAAGGATGGTAATTTAGTTCTAATGCCTGAGCGCTACTCGCATATTAACAGATCACAGCCAACAACAGGCACAATCTTTTGCTGTAACGACAAACTAGTTAATAACTCTGAACATTTTAAAGACATTTTTAAAAATCCAGAACTTTTTAATGCACAGGATGTTAAACTCAAACCTCTGTAAAAGAGTTATTCTCTGCCGATTGAAAAAGAAATGCACACTGAATACTTTAGCGTATAAGTCCAAAGACACAAATGTAGGATTGTTTCTGCCCATAACAATGAGGGTTCCAAAGCCAGAATGCTAGTAATTCTTCCAGGATTCAAAGGTTTTTTCAGGTATAAAGACTATTACCCTTCAAGTAATTCAGTGTCACAGATACAAGGTACTTACAGGAATTTTTACCATCATAACATTTTGACACTATTTTTACAAGAAATAAAGGACAAAGAGCTAGAAATCCAAGTATTATTCTTTCTTAAACTTTACGGATGTTCTGAGTTCCAGACTAAGAAGTATGGATGGATGCACATAGATATCTCAATGCTCTGTCTTTCAGTTATTTTATTTTCTGCTGAGAGGAGACCTTATCACTCTGTGCAACTCACTGACAGGAGGTTGTAGCAAGGTTTCTTCTCCTAAGTAATAAGCAACAGGACAAGAGGAAATGGCCTCAAGTTGCACCAGGGGACATTCAGATTGGATATTAGGAAAAATTTCTTCACCAAAAGGGTGAAATCACAGACCAGAGAAGACTGTGATGGTGGGGAGGGAGGGGTGTCAGATGGATGTGGTGGTAATTTATTAACTACATAATTGAATACCAAAACTGTCAAATTTAATAACATGATAGATTTTGTACCAGATAATTGCTCTCCATGTATCTTGGCATAGTAAAAATTAAATTATTTCCCAACGGCCCTGAAATCCTCATGCTTACATACCTGGAATATATGTAGCATTTTCATAAGCATCGAATAACTGCACTCTATGTAGCAAGATTCCAATAGTAGGAGGAAATTTATCTAAGGGTCTCATTAGTCAAACTCATCCCTTTACCCAGTTTGTTCCTCAAAATAACCTATCACATGTACAGGTATCCCTATCACAGCTGAACTATTTTTAGTGTATTTAAGTATTTTTAGTATTTAGAGGAGACTGAGGGGAAACCTTATTGCTCTCTACAACTACCTTAAAAGAGGTTGTAGTGAGGTGAGGGTTGGTCTGTTCTCCCTAGTGGTGAGTCATAGGACAAGGGGAAATGGCCTTAAGTTGCTCCAGGGGAGGTTCAGGTTGGATATGAGGAAGAATTTCTTCACTGAGATGGTTGTCAGCCATTGGAACAGGCTGCCCAGGGAGGGGGTTGAGTCACTGTCCCTGGAGGGGTTTAAGTGATGGGTGGATGTTGTGCTGTGGGACATGGTATAGTGGTCTTGATAGGGCTAGGACAAGGGTTGGACTCGATGGTCTTGAAGGTCTCTTCCAGCTGAAAATGTTCTATGATTCTATGAACAGAAAGTTACAGGATAAATTGAGTGTATCTTCATAATATAAAAGCAACATACAGCAAAGAAAAAGTAATCCTGGAGATCTCTTGTGTGAAAAAGAAAGCCTTTGCAGAAACAAAGAAACAGAAGTTTACCTGTTGGAGGTCCAATGTAATGGTCACATAATGATATTCAATTCCATTCTGGATACTAGGGCTTTGCCACCAAGTGTTCTTGCCATCAATGGCATTTGTTATTGGATGTCGTTCTGTTAGAACAGCAGAAATATATAAACATATTTGAAAACAGTTAGGATATTTAAATGTTTTTAGACCTAAAATATAGATGTAATACAGTTACAGAACTAATGAGGCAGGTAGTGCTTTAAAATAAAACCCAGAAATTTTTTTCTTTTACTCTTGGGGCACAGTCATGCTTATTATTACTAAAATACTCATCTCAAGCTAGTTATTTAATTTTGGTTACCATCACAATGTGATACAGAACACCTAAAAGCACTGGAAGGCTTTCTTGATTCCACAGAAAAAGTAGGAAACTAAAGGAAGTGAATATTTACTGCAGTCCTCCAAAGTTTCGAGTACTGTAAAGTCTTTAAATGTTGCAATAGAAACAACAAATCAGGAACCTGAGATACAGTGTGTAAGGAAAGTAGAGATTAAAACAATATTGGTACTCGCATTTCTGAGACATTTCTAAGCACATAGGGAAATAATTTCAGAAATTATTCAGAAATCATTACAGAATATATTTCTCAGCTGGAAAATTGTCTGACTCACATACATGCATATAAAGAAGGTCTGCTTGGTTATAATTCATATCAAAGTTCAAGATATTTTACTTTTCTACATTTATTCTCCTGCAGTATCCCAAAGGAATCTAAAAAAAATGGGATAAAAATTTATTTACAGAATTGATTCTTCCTCGATTTTAAGATATTCTAAATTACTGAAGTTTGCTTATATAGCATTTTAATGTTATTTAGACTGAGAATAAAATGCACTCAACATTTCCAGGTTACTTTTTGTGGTCAATTTATGTTTCTCTCCTCTACAAAATGGAGAATAACATAACCTCATTTTTAAAAGGTACATGGATTTATGTTCTAAAGTCCCTAATTGCCCACAGCAAGCCTGTACATTATGGGGAAAATAACCCAAAGGAAATTCAAATACAGTAGGTTTCTTCTATGCAAGGTCTGTCTCCAAGAACGTAACAAGATAGGATGGCTTTCTAAACCAATAGGTTTTCTTGATATAAAACTGGAATATGCTTCATTGCTAGCTATTCCTAGAATTGCAAATAATTAATTGATTAATTTACTTGTTATTTCAATTACTACTTAAATTAACCAGCTAGATTCACAGTCATTGTGGTTTCTGCTACATTACCCGCCTGTGGGGAACAAGAGTCCTAGCTCCGTAAGGAAAGCCGGCACGTCTGAACATATTTAAAGATACAACTGAAGTGCTTTGTGGGACTGGGGGAAGACATAAGCCCTCAAATTGAAAAAGTCAAAAATTTCATTTAAATATCAGATTATTTAGTGGCATTAGTGAGTACTAACATTTGCAAATTAGAATACTGGTGCTACAGGTGATGTTATTAGCAGTTCTATCTTTACATTAAAGAGAACAGCAAAACACACCCATGCTCATGTCAGTTCCCACAGTTCTGATCATTTTCACAAAGCTTGGTTTTAAATGAGTGCTAGCAAAAGTCACCTGTAAATCAAACTCAGAGCTTCTCGGTGACTGTGACAGAAGCTGTCTAATTGGAAATTTTGATACGTCTCTTCAGATGAAATTGATACAAAGTTAAATCTTGAGAAGGAGTGTTGGGAGATGAATCAACAATTAGCAGGAATCGCCATTATGAAAGTTTAATCATAATTAATTTGAAAAGAGTGATTAATTGCTGGCATGTTTTGCTATTTAAAAGGTAAGGGAAAATAATATAGTATTTGCAAGTGCATTTCAAGGACCAATCTCCCTGATGAATTGCAAGGGGGAGAATTTAAATGGTGAGCCCATCAAACTGTGCTCTTTAATTTGGGCTCGCATGTGATTAACCAGGGAATTTGTGTTCATTTCCTCCGACGGTAATTAAGGGGAGATACTCCAGACTCGCACATTCCAGGGGGATCATTTAAAGTCTGGTTACATTACATGGATCTCCTATTAATGAACCATCTTTGTTTAAATAAGACACTTCCTTCTGCCAAATGAACATTTTAAAACCTTAAAATGAGATGTGGTTGGCAACAAAAGTCCAGACAATGAGAAGCAGGGCAGATTCAAGTTTTTGAGAGGGTAAGAGTGAGGGTGAACACAGATATAAATAGTTCAGATGGGATTAATATATATACGTATGTGCATCTTTGTATATACACGTACATTAGCGTATACTATCTGATTTCATAGGTAGGCCATAGGAACAAACCAATCCACCTCTGTTTTAGGTAAGATATTTGAATTAAACAACCTTGACGTGGAAAAAAACTTGTATGATATGCATGCATCTCCAAATGTCCATCTATAAAGAAGTGAAAGAATCTATTGCACACTGTTTTCTGCCAGTTGGAATGATTCCAGAACATCCTGAAATCTACTCTGAGTGAAATATTCCTTATTTAAATGCTTACATGGCTACAAAATTGTATGACCTTTCCCCAGAAGGTGGCATCTACTACAGTTAAAGGAGACATCACAACTTGGAAAACCATCTTAGGAAAAAAAATAAGCTGCAACTGTGTTCAGACAAATGAAGCAGTTTATACTGGGACAGTTATAATTAGCTTTGGAAATACAAGATGGGGAGCAAATGGACAGGTAGCCATTTAGCAGGAAAGCATCTGGGGGTTATAATGGACAACTGGCTTTCCATCTCTCAGTGGCATAACACCATTAAGAAGGGGAAATATCTAAGTAAAACATATAAACAAAAATATATTCTGTTCATTCTGAAGCAAACCTGCATCTCTATTCAGTAACCTGCATCTCTATTCAGTACTGGTAAGAGATCAGGTGGATTTTAATAAAGATGAAAACCTCTAGAGAGAATTCAGAGAACCGCAATGTTCACAGCTAAGAGTCCTAGAAAATGCAGCCTATAAGAATGAAAAAAAAAAAGTCTCGTGCAGAAACCAGACAGAGCAATACCATCAACTCTCCATTAAGTAAAACACTTTTGTAAGGCAAAAAGGGAATAATCCATTCCTTATATTGATTGAAGTTAGAAAAAAGTAACATGAATTTCTGCAAGGAAGGTCTAGATTACCTATTAGGAAAAGTCTTTGAAAACAGTAAAGTAAGGAAGCGTGATCCTGGAAGGAAGTTCTAAAGAGAACCTAAACAAGCTTCTGTCTGGAAAGCTACAGACATAGACAACTCTTCTAGTTTAGAACTTGCAGACAGATTAAATGTCTTTTTTCTTTAAGCACGTGCTTAAATGTGCTTTATCATGAGGTATAAATATATCTGAGCTAGGTTTTAGAGGAAACATTTGGGAAAAAAGAGAAATCGTACTCATGTCTCTGTGGCCGTGCTTCTTCCAATATTTTATCTATTCCATTAAAAGTTGTCTTAAGTGTCTCTTCACCCTCTACCATCTACACTGCCAATATACCCACAAAACTTTAAAAACATTAATGCTATTCATGTCTTTTACTGCAAGGTCACGTGAAATTTAACTTGTATGACTTGACTAAGAGATTTTCTTAGTTCTAATCTTCCCAAGTATTAGAAACATACATCTCTGAAGCAGATGATAACAATTTTTTTCTTGAAAACTGATTTTGCTTCTGGGTACGTTTTAAGAAAGCAGTGTTAGCAAAGATCAATCTTAATATGAAAACGAAGCAATTAAATAAAGCAGTGCTCCATTATCTTATTTTTGCTGGTTCAGTGAAATTGAATTAAAATCAAACAAAAAAGGAAATTGTCCCAGAGCACAATAAAATAAAACTGAACTCAGTATTACAGTGACATTTCAGATGTTGTTTAGTGTGGTGGGTTGACCAAGGCTGGACGCCAAGTGGCCATTAAAGCCAATCTATCTCTCCCCTCCTCTACTGAACAGGGGAGAGAAAATATAAAGAAAGTCTTGTGGGTCAAGATCAAGTCAGGGAGAAATCACTCAGCAATTACCCACAGGAGACAGTCCTCCACGAACTTCTCCAACGTGAGTCCTTCCCACGGGCTGCAGTTCTTCATGAACTGCCCCAGCATAGGTGCCTTCCGCAGGGTGCAGTCCCACAGGAACAGACTGCTCCAGTACATGTCCCCCGCATGGTCACAAATCCTTTCAGGAAATCAGCTCCAGCACCGGTTCCTGTCTCCATGGGGCTACAGGTCCTGCCAGGACCCTGTTCCAGCACTGATTCCCCATGGGGTCAGAGCTGCCTTCAGGCATCCACCTGCTCCAGCCTCCATAGGCTGCAGGTGAACATTTGCTCCACCATTGACCTCCATGGGCTGCAGGAGGACAGCCTGCCTCTCCATGGTCTTCATCATGGGCTGCAGGGGAATCTCTGCTCTGGCATCTGGAACACCTCCTCCTTCTTCTTCTTCTTCACTGATCTTGGTATCTGCAGAGTTGTTTCTCTCACATATTCTCACTCCTCTCTTCAACTCCTTGGGGTTTTTCCCTGCTCTTCTTAAATACGTTATTTCAGAGGTGCTACCACTGTTGCTGATGGGCTTGGCCTTGGCCAGCAGTGGGTCCATCTTGGAGCTGGCTGGCACTGGCTCTATCAGACACAGGTAAACCACCTCCCAGCAACTTCTGACAGAAGCCACCCCTGTAGCCTGCCCGCTACCAAAACCTTGCCATGAAATCAAATACGCTTAGATTGGCTAAAATGTTAAAATTCCACATATAGGTAATGCAGGTAAAAGTCATCTGTTTTTCATTCATGGTCAGTATATATCAGAAGAAATCAACAACAGCTGTAGATACTTAATTTTCCTAAAGCTGAATTCAGGTCCTCCACTTTAAGGATCTGAATTAGAAAGTTTGGTTTGAGGAGTAAACATAACAGATACAGATTTTGAAATACCAATGAAGGAGACAGGTAGCCTAAGTTAAAAAGAAGAGACAGACATTTCATAGTTATCAGGCCTTTTTAAAGGAATAATATGAAAGCAGCACACGTACGATGTGGTACCCTGCTCCTTTGATCACAAATACGGCACTGAGGGTTCCTTGCAGGCTGCCCAGGCACATGTTCAACAAGTTTGCAGTACATTTCCCGACCCTTTTCTCCACAGGTAGCATTGGTTGTGATGAGAGCATTAGTAGCCAGGTTCAGCACGGCGGGAAACAACCCTGTGAACGAAATAAAATACAATCATAAACAAAAACAACAGAGGCAAAAGCAAGGTGAATTTAACAGGACATTCATAAATGAACACAGGATCTGTTACGGCGTTAAAGCAAAGGTCTTCAACAACTATGGTAGCAATGAAGTACAGAAAAACACCAACAAATTCCATTTTAATTCCATAATTTAGGCATCAGAATAAAGTCATTGTACTGCTTGTTTCCTCCTCATTCCCTTCTAAAAGTCAAATTGGTACCCTCTGGTTACATCTTGAACAACAGCAGGATGCCAGAGGAGAAAGTAATGTATGGAAACATAAAAAGAACCATTTTTTTCGTAACCAAACCTTGTGTTCCTGCCCAAGTGGATATTGAAAAATTTTATGTAAATTACCCATAAAAACTCTTTCTTATTCTTCTCTTCTGCTTACACCTCCATGGGAAGGATTTCATAGACTGCATCACTTTTATTATATTACTCTTTTGCTTAGGATCTCATAGTCACCCTTGTCATCAGAGAAGCTGAGTAATTCATGCAGCAACACGAACAGCATTTGCCATGTGTGCTTCCCCTTTCCTCAAGAAGAGGATAAAGATACAACATTTTATCTTTTATGGTAGTACTGTTTTTACTTTTTTCAGGTGTACATTCAGAGTGATATATTAGAATTCTTATTCAGCACAGCACTTAAGCACATGTCTGAGTGCTCTGCTTTTTTCTATGTGGCAGTAAGCTATAAAGATTATAAACCATATGAAGAACAATTACTAAGGTGGGTTACTATCCTTCCCACTAAATACTGATCAAAACCTTTGAGCTGTGATAAAATTGAGCCATGGAGACAAAGTGATATGATATGCTGAATTTATACATTAGCCTCTCACATTGCATCAGTCATTTTTGTACCCTCAGATGTGTAATTTGCCATGGCTGCAGGTTAAACCAATTGGATTGGGAACCTCTTCAGATTTATCTGACAACAATTTCAACTGGCTCCAAACTCTCTCTTTTGCTTTTCGTTATATCCTTATTATTATAACCTTAAAATAAGGCTTTAATCATCACTTAATCTGTAATTATTGTATGCTGATAAAGCTGTGTTTATAATTACTTTCCTCTTCCTCCTCCACAGATGGACATCACTATTCAACTGATTCCTTTCAGTCCTTTAACTCCAGTTTCCTGTTTGTCTCTGCAATTAACCTGTATAACATTTAATTACCAAGCTTTGGTGGTCATGGTACAGCTGTCCTCTGACACCACGAGCTAGTAACTCTCACATTCACTTTAAAACCATGTTACACATACTGCTTGAGCAAGGCGGTCCATTAGTTACTAACCTGTGCAAATTGTATAGTGCATCAAAAGTTGAGATTTTATTGATCGCCTAACTCGCTTCATCTCTATAGATTACAGCTTGTTTAAATCACATTTTTAAATCTATGCAGTTGTTCTTGGTTGTTTTTTTTTTCTATGAATCTAATGATATTTACTGCCTTTTACAATGAGGGCACGTAGTAAAAATCTTTGTAAGCATTAGCAGAGTAGATAAATTAACAGCTGTGGAACTTCCTATGTTGACTTACAGCCTCATTATTCTCTTTTTAGGCTGTACAAGGTTAATACTGTAAAAGCCAGTAATCATTTAGTCTTAACACAGAGGCTGGCATTTGGTTAGGAGTTAAGTATTTTACTCCCTCAAAAGTGAACCTTGTAAAAAGGACAGAATTATCCTACATGCGAGGAGTTGCAGTACATGGCATCAGGAGAATAAATCCTTCAAATAACAGTGGAACAGATGAAAAAGAGAAGCCAAAAAGCCTCCAAATTCACACAGCTATAAAAATATATGTCTATACACAAACCATACCACTGTTTTAAGTTTTAATTCAAATTTGAAATGTATGAGACATAAGCAAATGAAGGGTATTTAAAGAACTCGTCAATTAGAACAGAATTTCATTCTAAGATGAAACTCCCTTATAGTTCTCTCATAGGTGAAATTCTCTTACAGGTATGTACAGTGCAGCTTAGGGTAAAACTACCACATAGCCTTGCCCATAACCAGTACAAACACAGGCACCAACATCAGTATTGGGTGTTTCACTGGAAAAAAACATGTCAGGATCCGGTGCCTCAGAGAGATGCATTACACCGCACTCCCTGCAGGCTCACAGAGGAGGACCTGACAGGCAGAGCAAGAGATGCACAAAGTGCTCCCACACCACATCAGCACTTCGTGTTTGGTATCGATTAATTCTCCAGCACTGGAATTTTAACAAGTTAACAAATTACAATTAATGACTACATATTTGAATTCCTCCTGAATCATCTTTGTGTGAGAAGAGCAGGACATTGGACTCAATGATCCTTAGGGGTCCCTTCTAACTTGAGATATTCTGTGACTCTGTGATGCCACTTTATATAGCTTTGCTTTTAAAGAACATTTGATATACAAGCCTGAGTGAATGGGGGAAGCAATGCTATTCATACCATTTTCTAGCAATTAATATATATAATATTTTCACAACGTAGGCCTGAGATTCTAGGAACACAGAAGATGAAAGCATTGTCTTGAACCCTGTATTTGGGTCCTCTGAATATGAAATAAAAATGTATAGGCTCATGATGCTGGCACATACAGTTTAGCCTCTCTAAAACACCCATGTATCCAATCGTAAATTTCCAAGAAAAATGCAAGAGAGCTCAAGACACTACTATTCTTTTTTTTTATAGAGAATTTTGCCTTATTTCTTTATAATGATAATCATACAGAAGAAATACTTAAAAATTGGTGTACTGGTTTTGTACACCTTAAGATTCAATTTTGCACTAAATCCTAAAGATTATTGAGTTATTATTCCACCTTGAATTCTATGGGCATCTTGCTATGAAATAATTCAAAAACTATCATCTGCTATAATTACAGACAGTTCTTTCTGTATTGCCAAATATCTTTAGTATTCATTTGCTCTAGTGGAAAGGCCATGTAAAATGCTCCCGAGTCAGAAACATATTATCTCTATTTTATGTAGCTCAAGTGCAAGCAGAGACATTCTACTCCCTTCAACTGCCAACTACATCAATTTTTTCCATCCTTTGTCTCACAGGCAAAAAATGGATTAGCATTCATTTCTTCTACCTGTAGAAAATACAAAAAATTCTAGCTATTGCATGAAGAAAATAGGTAGAAAAGATTGACTCGTAATTAGACAATTACTGGTTTTCAATTTCTGGGTTCAATTTCTGGTTTTCAACAGACTTCTGCTGCATAAAGAAAAAAACTCAGATTCTCACCTATGACGTGTCTGGTCATCTTTTTGCTTTCCACTTTAGTTTTTAAACATGGAACATATTCCATGGGGCTTTTAAGAGCACTGAAGCCTGATAGACAATATTTAGTATCTACAGGAGATTAAGCTATGAAGAAAGTAACACAGAAACTAATCACATTCTTTAAAGTGGTGTACAATGCAAGGGTAATCAAGAAAGCTGCTCAACTCTCTAAAGCACTACTGATGATAAGTTTAGCATATTCTGTCAACAGAAACAGATTTAGAAAAAAACTAGCAAAAATGAAAAGGAGCAAAACA
>NW_009729094.1:41596-54173 GCF_000703405.1 Apaloderma vittatum | reverse complement strand
GGAATAGCGAATTTTTGCCTACAAACTCCGATGTACTCAAGTTTTACACTGCCACTGTTCTAGTTAAGTAGGTTGCGGCACCAAAGGGCTAATTACATTAAATTACATTAAATTATGTTAAATTATATAGTTTTTTAAATGATTCCTGGATCAAAGCAGATCTGTCTCAAAGAGAAAAAATAGTGGATGTTTGGGATTGTTTTTTTTCAGAGGCCTCACAAGTCATCCCTTTCAATATTAAAGTTCTTTGTAGACGTTGGCAAACATATAGGTGTAAGCGATTCACTGGATTCAACATACTTAAATTAACAGCAAGCTTTTGACAAGATTCTGCAAAGACCATTAAAAGAACTAAGCTATCATGACATGAGTGAATGACTTCTCATGCCATAACCAGAACAACAACAACAAAGAAAATGGGGAACAACCCTGGAAAACAACAGTAATCTTTACTGAATCCTATTTTGTTCAAGAGTTACCTAAGTAATTTGTAAAGATGGTAAGAAACAACGTGTTTATTGATGACAGAAATTATTCAGGATAATCAAAATAATGACAGACCACATAGAATGGTAGAAAAAATTTACAGCATAGCAACAATAAAATGGCAGATGAAATGGAAATGGAATGGAAATTAATATACAGGGGGGAAATACAACAGGCACTGCACTATCTATTATGACTCCTGAAAGAGGAGTTATGGATATTTCAATGAAAATATTAGCTCAAGGAATAGAATCAAAATGTCATTACATTATCTCATAAATCCAGCCATAATGACAGCATCTCCAAAAAACATGATCGAACTAAAAATGATAAAGAAAAGTGTGACGACACCACAGCCGTGGATCAGCTTCTGAATGTGGACATTAATAGGCTATGAGTCTTCTATTGAGAAAATAAATTATTTTGAAATTTATAAAATGAAATAACTGCATATAGAAACATAAATGAGTTTAGTAAGTGATCATCTGTAAGCAAACATGGTAGGTTTAGCTACGCTTCTACCATGAACTGAGGGTGCTGGATCAACTTATCACACAGAAGTTTTCTTCACTGAATGGAATTTTTTGTCTGTTTATAAATAGAAATGTGTTTCAGTGTGACAGAAATTAAATTCTAGAATACATGAATTCTGTAAGAAAATATACTTATTTCAAAAGTAGGATTGGATTAAAAACCAATTAAATTGAACAAGGTTTTATCTGAGCCTGTTACATATGAAGGGCTTGGTGTTCAATTGTCAGTTCAGAATATCCCTGAATCATTGGCTGTGGCAGGGTTTTAACTCCCTCTCTTCTTTCACCTTTTTCCTCCATACTAGCTCTCACCTGTGGTGGCTTCTTACTAAGGCTGGTAGCACATATAGCCCAAAATCAAGGTGAACCCAAAATGAAACAGAAACTGTAACCTGAATTTTGTGTGGTATTGCTAATGAAACTATTTTTGCCAATATTCACTTTTTCCCCTAGCCATTGTCCTCTACCCTACTTCGTATCATTACCTTGCATCCATAGAATTCTCATTAATGGCTACTTTATAGAACCCTTGAACCATAAAATGGTTTGGGTTGGAAGGAACCTTACACATTATCTGGCGTCAACCCCCTTGCCATGGACAGTTTCCACTAGAGCAGGTTGCTCAAAGCCCCATCCAACCTGGCTCTGAATACTTCCAGCGAGGGGACACCCAGGTGGGGGTCTCACAAGAGTGAAGTGAAGGGAGAGAATTACCTCCCTCAACCTGCTGGCCACACTTGATGCACCCCAGGATGCGACTGCCTTTCTTCACTGTGAGCACACATTCCTGGCTTATATTGATTTTTTCACCCACCAACACCTTGAAGTCCTTCTCTCCAGGGCTGCTCTCAATGGACTCATTGCCCAGCCTTTGTCTGTGCTTTGGATTGTGCAACAGCCTCTCCTTGTCTGCCCTGCCTGTCCTTCCTAAACAGTATTCTTCCATTCCAATACCCAGTCATAAGAGTCATGCATATGTCTCTAACTCCTCTTGTTTATTCCCCATGCTATGTGTATTTGCATAGAGGCATTTAATTTGGGCCCTCAGTGAAGGTAATTTACTGGTTGGAATTCCTTTGTTGGCTCTTCAGGTGCTCTCCTGCTGACCTGTGATTTCTTTCCAGGCTCTGGGTATCTCTTGCTGACACTGGCACTAAACTAGTAGGAGTGGGATGGATTGAGGTTCACCTCCCACAGCAACTTTAGTTTAAATCCCTCTTCACCATCTTGGCAAGCCCATGGCCGAAGATGCTCTTCCCCTTCTCTGACAGAGAAACCCCCATTAGGTTTCTCAAACTGAGTCCCATAGTCCAAGTAGCTGAACCCCTGCCTATGGCATCAGTCCTGTAACCAATTGTTGATTTGTCAGATTCATCTAGCCCTTTCAAACCCCTTCCCTTTGACTGGGAGAACTGATGAAAAAAACTACCTGTGCTCCAGAGTCCCTTACCGCTGCTCCCAGGGTTCTGTAATCCTTCTGGAAGCTCCTCAGACAGCTCCTGGCTCTATCACTGCTGCCCATGTGAAACAGCAGAATATTCTCTGATACTGGTGATTCCTGGCAGTTTTCTGCAAAGCAGTGTTACCTAATCCATTTTCTTATACTTCCCCAGTCTCACTGCATAAAGGAAAACAGCAGCCCAGCTTCACATGCTTTCATGTATGTACTTTTCAAATTTCCTCAGCAATCCCTGGCTCACATAAACTCAATGAGTATCAGTGGAATAAAACCCACCAATCTGATGCCTGGCACCCTGCCCTATTTTGTCATGCCCTATTGCCTACTTCTCCGCCAAACTGACAGATTTTCCACATGCTTTACTGCAATAGTTGAGATCAGCAGAAGCACATGAGCTACATAAGTAGCAGGTACAAGATATTTTCATAAAGCCTGTCAGCTGTTGAATTTAATCTCATTCTCACCATCACTCTCCTCCCAAATAGCACTATTTGATTGACCTTCAGAGCACACTGCAAGACCTAGTTGATTTCCCTAGCTGAGAGAGGATGGAGGGATTCTAGTGGGAAATCAAAGATATTAACTGTATCTCCAGCTGCCAAATGGTGATTACAGGTTCATTATGAAGTGGCGATAGTCACTGGGGTAACCTACTTTTAAAATATATCAAGAAGCAGCTACAGCAAAGGAGGAGTAATGAAAATAGATACGAATGTAAACAAAATAATCACCTTGTACGTTGGTCTTCCTACCATTTACCAGTTCTGACACATTTTTCTTCTCTTCACATAACCCATGAAGAGCTGCAACTACTATTTCAAACATATCAGCATCCTACATCTACAGAGCAACTGGTGGGTAACACTTCACTAAAGACACTCTGGCACTACAATGGAAGCAGGAATCACAAGTGAGGAACCAAGGCCAACATGATAACCTCTGCTAGGCTTCTGCTGCTACACAGAGGAAGAAGCACCCACCTCAAGTTAGAAACAAGGAACCACCAATTAGTAGTAGGAGATAGAAAACAGCAGCAGAGATCTTTGCCTGGAGATGAAGGAAAGAACCATCTGAGTGGGGGAGACTGGAAAAGAAAGAATAAAATTGGAAGGAGAAAGACCACTGCAAAGATACAGCTAGAAGGCCCTGTAACATCTGCTCTTGAAAGATAACGGCCGGTACATGAAAGTTTGCATTCAGTATTATTTAATGCCTAGGTTGTGATTACACAGTGATTAAGATCAGCCCCTTATTTTACTGAGAGTAGAATTAATATAAATAATTGCAGTCCCTGCACACATAAGCAAAATGTTGTTAACTTAAAAAAGAAATTGTTTTTTAATAGCATTTTTAAAATACACCCAAGATAGAAGACAGATGCTGGTTTACCAACTCTGGGATTTCTTTGTGTCTTATTAAAGCATTAGAACTGAGAAAATGCTTTTCTCCTTCAAAGAAAGCTCTGTTAAGACCTGCGTATTCCTCTTCTTTCTTCTAAACAGACCAATATTTGGCACTGTATATTTCCTTCAATCTTCTCAAAATATCCCTAGTCTCTTCAAAGAAGCAAATAAAACAGCCTGCCTAAATATGTCTAACTTTTCAAGCCAATCTTCCTAGTCTATCGAGTACTTTGAAATGTTCATGCAGGCAGGCAGAGCTGTTTGCCCCTGAATTTTTACTAAAAAGACAAAAGAGAATATGTCAATTTCAGATGTTCTAAGAAGTGTCACTGGAAAAACAGAGAGTTGTCTGCTCCAGCACAGAGCTATGCGAGGCTGGAGGAACACAGTGGGGAGAAAAAACTGGGACAAAACAAAACAAAATGTTGCAGCACAGAATAGCTTCCAGCTGTGCACCACAGGGAACAACTTAATGCACTCTATCCACAATGTAGATGAAGAGTTTTATAAAACTAGAAAACAAACTCATTTTGAAGAAATAGCTGTCTGGACACAACAGACTGAAAAAAACTGACACTAAGCCCATTTGTCCAGAGGAAAATAAAATCGGAAAACAAATGTTTCGGTCCCCATTTATGTTAGCTGCCTTAACCCAATGTGCATTACAGTAATGTTTGTAGTCATCCTTTTTTCCTTTCAAAGGAAGTGGAAATGTCATTTTTGATGTTTCATGGTAGAGGTGGCTTGGTTTTACTTTCAGGTAATTCCCTCTCTTCATACTGAGTAATGTTACATACATGTTCCTGCATATTTGTGACATGTACCATGTCACAAAAGACATGGTACAAAACCCTAGCTGAGGGAGTTTGATAGCAAAGCTAACTCTAATCCATACAAAATAGAAGACGCATCTCAAAAAGGTTATACTGATTATCTAGTTACATTACCTTCTTTCTCCACAGCTTACAGCAATCCGAATCTGTAGGGCTTTTGTTTATTTTAACAGCAAAATGCAATCAGTTTTCCAGATTCAGTCTGAGAGAAAAAAAATTGCTATTGGCTCACCCCAATATTATATTGTATAAAATATATAAGCATTCTCCTAGCTTTGTAATGAATTTCCTTTTTCCTAGAGCTGTCACAGAAGGTTGTTTGCAAAGCAGAACAGGAAAAATAGACGTAAAGATGAAATCCCATCTCGACATCCACGGCAGGACTCCCACTGAATCAAAAACCCAAAGCACAAAGATTTAATGGACATCCCCTTTTCAAATGTATTTACATGCCCAGTCTGACTCGGGCACCCACTGATTTTCAAATGTATGTCTGAATTCTGGCACAAAATTTAATGTGCAAAATCCTAATTGTACAAATAGTTTAGCTGTAGAATGAGTGCACTATGCAAGAAGAACAAAGCAGCACTCTTTACAGTTATTTCCTTGTATTTGTTAGCCACATGATCTTCATTAAAACTTTTGAAATGCAGTAGCATGGTCCTGGTCAGCCAAGCAGGCCTAACAAGAAAAAGGAACTCTGAATGACAACACTGATCTACTGCAAACAAGAATTCTCACAATTCCTGTACTCTCTGTTCTTAAATAGCAAACATCAATTTACAACTTTCTCAAATGGCATGATATAGCTAAAAACATCCACTTTGTTCAGTTTCTAGATCTGAATACTGGCTCCTCCATATTCAGAAGACACTGTATGTGTACGATTTGTCTATCGTAGTTCTGTCTCACTGAAGGGAGGGGGAAAAAAAAGATTATGACACTGCATAAAAATGAAAGACAATGAAATCAGAATTTCTTAAAGGCAGAATAGAGCCTTGGAAAATTGGAGTGTCCAGGTGCAATTTACAGCTAACTTTGGTCTTGTCAAAGCTACTGACCTTTGCAGAAAAAAGCTGTTATACATTGTCTTCAACACTAAAGAATAAGAATCACATTACTACTTTTGCAATAACTTCAAAATGAACGTCCACTGAAACCACACTGCAGAATCAGAATTACTGTGCCTTTGAGTCTCCAACATCATCAGCTTAAACAGAAAGATTGAGATGTTTCCTGTGTTCTTTTACAAGACCACAAAAGATATATTATCAAGGCTAATAAAAGTCATCCATCTATTCATCATCATCTTCACTGATAAAAAAAATCCAAACTGAGTGTAACATTATGAAACCAAAGAGCAAATGGAAAAATTGATCTTACTATACATAAAAGATTCCATGCACTTACTTTTACCCCAAGGATTCAGATGAAAATGGTTTAAAATATGTTTCTCTCAGTTGATGAGCTTGAATAAACAGTAAGTTCAATTCATTCTTTGAGTGGATTTATTTGTTGCCATGCTGCTGTAATACTTTACAAACACACAATAATAAGGATTCTAAAAGTTTTAACATATTCTGGTAAAATGTGAGATTACAGATTAGGAATTTCTATGCTTTCCTAACATCATGTTCAGAGAATTAAAAACTCATTGAGGGTGAAGAGATTTTTTATCTAGCCTAAATCCCTGCTCAAGTAGGGTCACTAGAGAAGGTTGCCCAGGACTGTGCAGGTAAATTTTCAGCACCTTTAAGAATGCAGGCTCCACATCCTCTCGGGGCAACTTATTCCACTGTTTCACCACCCTCACAGTAAAAAAAGTGTTTTCTTATGTTTAAATAAAATTTCCTGTATAGTTATTTATGCCCATTACCTCCTGTCCTGTCACTGGATTTAACAACTCACTCTCAACTTTCCATAGAATAGAACAGGTTATCTCTATCCCATTTCCATACAGTCAGTGTTCTAAGGCACAAATGAGCTGAATAACTGGGGGGAGGTGAGGGGAAAGCAGCTTAATAAACTACAAAATTAAATTATATTTTTGTGTAGTCATACAGATTGTTGCTTCCTATGCACTAAGTCAAGAAACCCTTCAGCTTCATAGGACCATAATATTTTGAACATTTTGCATTAATATTATTGCATCCTTTTGTTCTGCTACATTGAAATAGTTGTTATATGTGTTTGTATGTTACATTTCTTCACCACATACTTTACTACAAAAGGACACACAAGTGCTGTAATAGTGCATCTATATATTTATAAATCATATATATTATATACTGATATACAAATAAAATACAAGTGCCTCTGTATCTGTAGTCACAGTAGTATGTCTAAAAATTTCTGTTTCATGAAGACAATAGAACATGTGCATGATTTCAGTATCTTTTTAATATGCATTTATAAGAAAAACTATTTAAACAATATTTAACAATATTTATTTTCTTCATGAGAAACAGGTCCCAATAATTTCCCTCCCTTACATGTATTTTGTCCTCTAACTCAAACTGTGACTGAATGGGAAGATCAAATGAGGTCTGAGCAGATGGCTGTCAGCAAACCAGTGACAACGTACCGTGGGTTAGAATTAGAGACAAAATATGCAACCTGGTATACAGTTTCTGCTTGTAACTGCCAAAGACATCTGGCTTAGGATATGAGCCAGCTTGAACATCCCTACACATATTTACTTTATCGTTCATGAAAATTAAATTATATCAGTATCTCTTAATACTTCTCTAGTACAGCTGTGCCTATCTGTATTAGTGGAAACTCTCCTTTTCCTCTTTATAAAAGTGGACTCAGAGCTGTCACAGAT
Organism: Apaloderma vittatum; assembly: GCF_000703405.1. Lineage (NCBI taxonomy): Eukaryota > Metazoa > Chordata > Aves > Trogoniformes > Trogonidae > Apaloderma > Apaloderma vittatum. The sequence goes on along the minus strand of NW_009729094.1, from coordinate 46,632 downwards.
GTCACATCTTTACGCTCCATTAAAATCAGTCAGAACTGCATACAGATGAATCCCCGCATGTTGCTTTAAAAATGCATGGGATGACACATCAAGGAAAGGAATCCTTCAGGTCCTCCAATAGGATTTTAATGAGCTTCAGTGGTACTACTGTCACTAGTATGACATTTATTTGCATGATTAAAGGTTTTTAGCAATGGACTCTGAAATAGAAAACAAAGAGTCTGTTTTTCAGAAACCTGAAACAAATATCCATCTCTTGGGTTTTCCTTTGGCTGGCCTCACTGTTCTGAAAGTTAGAAAAATGCCAAACAAAAAAGTTTTCAGGTCCCTCGCATCTGTGTATAGCAACAGCTTTTTATGCATCATTTGCTGATTAACAGAAGTTGCTTTCAGTCATTCTAGATGACAGACTGCTCAGTTTATGGAGGCATTAACTTCTATACTTTTAAATTCTACTAGAATTGTCCACAAAAGCACAGAGTTGCACATTATACAGTTAGACTTTTCACAACAGTACATAGCTGATCAGCATCCATACAAAAATTTGAAATATAAGATATTTGTAGACCTGCCAAGCTGGTAATATTTACAGGTGTACCTGTTTTTATTAGGAAAAACTTCCTCACCAAAAGGGTGTTGAAGTATTGGAATGAGTTGCCAAGGGAGGTGGTGGAGTCACCATCCCTGGCTGTGTTTACAAAACAGCTGGATGTGGCACTTCAGAGGTGGTTTGGTGTTAGGCTGGTGTAGGGCTGTGGGTTGGACTTGACGATCTTAAGGTCCTTTCCAACTTTGATGTTTCTATGATACTATGACTATAATTGGCCATCACAATATTTAAAAATCATTCTAAATCTTTAGTGTTCTCTGAATCATTTACTGGCCTGAGAAAAAGGAATGGAAGGAGGGGCACAAAAAGTCAGAGCTAAATGTGTTAGAAGAGTGACAGGTTTAACTGTATGTGCCTGTATAAATCCACACTCAACAGAGCTGCCTGAAAAACCCACCTATCGATACTTCCCAGGTAACAGTGATACACCTGATTATCCATTCCATGGAGTCTAGTTCCTAAGAGACAGAACTGAAGAAAATTATTTCTTGATCAGTGAAAAACTTGAAGAAAGGAGGAATTTAGAATAGGTACCGAGACCTAAAATAGACAGGAAATGTAATTTTGCAGATAGGCAGCAATGAAGCTCAGCACTCCTTTTATGCAGAATTGAGGGGATTTTGATACATGAGATGGGGCAGGCAGTGAGGCAGGAGGAGCTCTTTTTAAGAATAAAGAGAACAAGAAAAAACACAGACTTTGACAAGGGAGAAGGGGTAAAACCAGGAGGTTCCTGCAAGGAAGAAAAGACAGAGAGAGACCCTTTTACAGCAGAAAAGGATAAGAGAACACTCATCAGATGTACCACTCTTAGAAGTTTGGCGTGATATAGAGGAACGCGTGATGAAGAGAACATCAGTCTTGTTGGACCTTTTGCTTTTGAGACCCACAACACTTGATGCAGGGAAGCAGGAAAGCGAGAACACAAGATGGGGGCAGGGGAGGGACACCTGGAGATGCACTGTATTCTTCACATAAGGCACACAGTAAAAAGGCAACAGGTGAAGTGGTAGCAGTGGAACACAGAGGGATCTCAGGGGCTGAAAATAGAGTAACAATAAGCCTATTTAGCAATAAGAGACAAAAGTTGGGTAACAAAGAAAATTCATAAGAAACAAGTCAAAGACTGTACCTCAAATGAGGAAAGATGAGGAGAAGTTTTACCCGCACCAGTATAGCGTGGTCTTTTCTTAAATTTCCATATCTAATTCTAAGAGAACTTCTCTGACATTGCTAACATAAATCCCCAGATTGAAATTCCTTAACAAGTTAGCAACCAGTACCAAGTCTCTTCCTTTTTCTAGGATAACCTAATAATACAAATACCATCTTTGAATCTTCATGAAATATAACACTAAACATAATTATTAATTAGTCTTTGCTTTCTTTGAAGTGTTGTACAAAGGAACTGAAAGAAGATTTGGAAAAGAATGTACAAGTTAATTCCCTCTGAAAGATTCATGTTTGAAAATCATTTCAATACGGGACCTTTTTCACAATGATAGAACTATTAGAAGGCATTTTTAAAGGAGAGAACTAATACTGTAAATATATACATATCTTAATCTACACTCAAATGCTTCCCACGTTTCTATTAAACAGGCAACCTGATAAAAGCTGGGTCCAAGCAGCCAATCTAATGTAGTCTATGTCTTAACTCTGTAAAACTGAAACACCAATCATTAAATCTGTCTAGTGTCTTTTTTGTATGTTTAGAGCTGCAGACAACTCTACTCAGTTTTAACTAGCACAGGATATAACTGTTTTTCTACTCCCTATATATCAATAGTTAATCTTGCATCTTTGCAGTGCATTCAGCTGTTTCTAGACTAGGACCAAGGCAAAATCACTTGAAATTTATTACAGTTATCAGGCAGCTCTCAGCACACCAGGAGGAACCATGGAGACTTTGTATCACAGTAGGGAGCAGCACCATATTTTCTACTCTGTAAATATTACAGCCCTGCCTGAAAGTGTCCTTATTTATGAGGTTTTATCCATTTGTTGAAGAAAATTAAAGCTCATATGCTAGATGATTATTAAATTCATAAGAGAGTGGAGATCAGTTTAATATCCTGTAACTGGAAATTTTCTTTCATTAGAAACAGAGAAGCTATTGGAAAGATAACAGAAATGCACCTTTCAATTAATTCTTCATATTATAAAAGAACCCCTTGGGTCATCTTCAGCCAACTCCTCAACTCAAGTTAGAACTACTCGCAAATATTCCTCACAGATTTCTGCTCACCTGCATGCCCACCTGTCATATATTCAACATCTGAGTGACATATTGCATGTGGGTTTATGGACAGGTTTTCTAGGGTAGTAGTTTTTCTCTGTAAAGCGATATTGCTGGGCTTTATCCTTTCTTAAGTAAAGGTTCAATTGTACTGTCAATGCAGCTGAGATCAAAGAAAAGTACCCTTGCTGCCATGTATCAGAATTTCATTTTCTGGTGATTTTTGTGGAATACTCATACTTGATCCATCTTGCTCCAAGGCTTGACTAAAACATGTAATATATTAATATTTCATCATCTTAGAGTTTTCTACTTTCTGTTCTTTTAGTCTATCTGTGTTTTAAGCCTTCTTCCCTATTTTAATTGGATTCTACTTACTATTTTTATCACACAGTTGATCTCAAGTAAGCAGGAGAGAGAGCAAGCAATCTCTTACTGTGCCACAAGGGATTAAAATCTCTATACACAGACTAGACTTGATTTCTTATGTTCTCACCTGAAAGAAACCTAAAAGAGTAATCTGCAAGACAAATTGCGTAGCTCCCACAGAGTGACAAAACTCCCAAGACAGTCCTAGACAAGCCAGAATCTCTCATTTCAGGGAGACTTGGTATTAAAAAGCCAATGTTAAAAGCACTGCTCCACCTCCTCAGGCACCCCTGTGAGCTTTTATATAGAATGCTTAAATGTTTAGCATTAATCTCATTTTCACTCCTCTCCTGTTTCCCCTTGCTGGTTTTCCATTCAAGCATAAAAGTTGGCCATGCCCTGTGATGTCATGCAAACAGAAATGCACTTGTTCAAACACAAGTTGATAACATGCCGTTATGCCAGTACATTGGTTCTGCTTTTTCAGGTGTGGGCGAAAGGGAGCACTAAATAGTCATAAAAATATAGGCTTTTAATTGCAAGAGAAGTAATGTACATTGTAATTATTCCATGAAGCTGAAAGGAGACCTCATTGCTCTCTACAACTACCTGAAAGGAGGTCATAGTGAGGTGGGCGTTGGTCTTTTCTCCCAAGTAACAAGCGATAGGCCAAGAGGAAATGGCCTCAAGTTGCACCAGAGGAGGTTTACATTAGATATTGGGAAAAATTTCTTAACTGAAAGAGCGGTGAGGCATTGGAACAGGCTGCCCAGGGAAGTGGTGGAGTCACCATCCGTAGAAGCGTTAAAAAAATGTGTAGACATGGCACTTCAGGATATAGTTTAGTGGTCATGGTAGTATGAAGTTGATGGTTGGGCCAGATGATCTTAGAGGTCTTTTCCAACCTTAATAATCCTATGTTCTATGAAATAGTATTTGTCCTCACTTTCAAAGGGGTGTAACTTTCACAGCGCCCTGGATCACATACTCCATGTCTCCCCGAATGTGGTCTTTTGGTGGTTTTGTGAATGCTTCCACCTTCATATGGCAAGACAGGACTAAGATGAGTGCTCTTGCTGGATATGCTCTCTCTTGAATGGAGGCAGTATTATTTTGTCACCGACATAATTAGCCTTAAGGAAAGATCTGGATACTGCAGGCAGCAAGCAGGTATTGAAACAGTTGTACTGTTCCATGCAAAAACTGCTGTCATGAAGGCTATAGGTACATGCTGTTCATGTCTCTGACTTCTCGCAAGCTCACTACACCAGAGTCAAACCTATAGTAACTCCCAGGTGACAAAATCTGTAATCAAAAACAACTGAAAGGCACATCTTTAAAACCAAAATCAAACCAACAGAGAACAAAAACAAAACCAATAGAAAAGAACCCAAGGCAATTATTCTCAGATAAAAGATTCCTTGCTTATAAGACAAAGGCACAGGAAGTTTGCTCATATTATTTCTATCTACATTCTCCTTGGATTACAAAAGAAAGGATATTGAAATTCACATTATATGCACACATTCATGATATTACGTACACTATATACCCTCACAGTTTCTCTTTAAGGTTCCGATTTTAGGTTATTGTTAAATTGATGCGACTATGGATAAAGTAACATCCAAATCAATCTTACTGAAGAAGTCGGCAACCATAATACCACAAGTTCCTAGCAGTATGCTTTAATTTCTAAACAAGGATTGTAATCTATCCCTGACTGTCTCTACACCCTATTTTGTGCACCTGGGGCTCAAGTCCTGGCCAGAGAAGCTCTCTTCCCCACTCCCCACAGCTCCCATTACTACTGGGGTTCCT